>NC_053496.1:119689111-119989111 GCF_905171775.1 Rana temporaria
ACGGCTGATCACAATGTAAACAGGAAGAGCCGTTGATGGCTTTTCCTCACTCGCGTCTGACAGACGCGAGTAGAGGAGAGCCGATCGGCGGCTCTCCTGACAGGGGGGGTTTGCGCTGATTGTTTATCAGCGCAGCCCCCCCTCGGATCGCCACACTGGACCACCAGGGAAGCCCACCCTGGACCACCAGGGAAGGGCAAACAAAAAAAAAGTCTGGAAAAAAAAAGTCTGTATAAAAAAAAAAAGCATTCAAAAATAAAAAAGATGCCAATCAGTGCCCACAAATGGGCACTGACTGGCAACATGGGTAAATCAGTGCCGCCCCACAGTGTCCATCAGTGCCACCCCACAGTGCCCATCCATGCCCAGTGCCCACCTATCAGTGCCCATCTGTGCCACCCATAAGTATCCATCAGTGCCACCCATAAGTGCCGCCCATGAGTGCCCATCTGTGGCGCCTATGAGTGCCCATCAGTGCCGCCCATGAGTGCCCATCAGTGCCGCCCATGTGTGCCCATCAGTGCCGCATACTAGCGCCGTCAATCAGAGCCACCTCATCTGTGCCCGTCAGTACTACCTCATCGATGTCCATCGGTGCCATCTCATCGGTGCCCATCAGTGCCGCCATATCAGTGCCCGTAATTGAAAGAGAAAACTTACTTATTTACAAAAAAATTAACAGAAAAAAATAAAAACGTATTTTTTTTTCAAAATTTTCAGTCTTTTTTTAGTTGTTGCGCAAAAAAAAAAAAAAACGCAGAGGTGATCAAATACCACCAAAAGAAAGCTCTATTTGTGGGGGGAAAAAGGATGCCAATTTTGTTTGGGTACAGTGTAGCATGACTGCGCAATTGCCATTTAAAGTGCGACAGTGCTGAAAGCTGAAAATTGCCTTGGGCGGGAAGGTGCGTAAGTGCCTGGTATGGAAGTGGTTAACTTTGGTTTCACTTTTAAAACTCAGCTGCTCTGTAATCACACAGGTGTATCAGGAGATCACAGGCAGCCCCTCCCTCTTCTACTCAGATCTCAGGTGTTCTCAGAGGGAAAACTTCTCATCTCATCTCCTTCTGAGAACAAATGTTCTCCGCTTCATAAACAGGGTGCCAGAGGAGAAGATTTTTCTCTGAGAACTGAAATGAGATAAATGATCACCGTTTGATAAACGTACACTATTAGTGTAGATTGAAGCATAAATATATGTTTTTTTTTTTTTTCATGAAATGCATTTATGAAAAGAAGACTAAGGAGACATTAAAAGGAGCTATGCAATTTTTTTTGGAATGGTGTGGCCTAAACACCATGGAGTAGACGTGGAAGTAAATGATAAAAATAACATTAATCACTCATAAAAGGTCAGTTCTGCTGGTATACAGGATAAATAGCGAACTATGACCTATGGGGAAGACAGGATTTAAAAAAAACATTTTCCTAAAGTCAGAACAAGTGACATTATCAAGGAGCATCATTTAAGAAAATAGTTTTAATAAGATATTCCTGTGTGTGCATTAGCAATACAGCAGTAAAGCATTATTTCACTCATTTAACCGCACTGTGTTAAGGAAGCCCTTTTATGGTAATTAGGCTGCCAACACACCACAAAGCATGAAAAACTGAACTTGTTCTTTTTTTTTTTCTTAACAAACCATGCCACACAGCATAGATATTGTTCTTATCTGTGCATTGTAGTGTACCACAACTGATGCATGCATTGAGGTGCCTTTGCAAGCGACATTGGGGTGCCGTTTGAAATAGATGATCATGTGCGACCATGTATAGTATAATGTGCATTGTGCTCATGTTACTGCAATGCACATATGGAAAGCAAGCCTAAAAGAAGAGGTATTTGAAGGTGCCTCTTGGCACAACAATCAAGTCCAGGGCAGAAGTCAGTGAAACATGATCTCGTTTTGTTTCCAGGAGAGATATTTGTACAACATTTAGAGGAATAGAGATGATATGCTTTGAATTTTGAAAAACGAAAGAGATATTTACATATATGTGTTAGCATGACAGCAAAGCTTCATCAAGGGCAAGAGGTACAGAAAAGAAGATATTTTTCTTTAAACTATTTTTAAACTGCAGAAATATGAGAAATCTTTTCTAAGAGAGCTGTATGTGGCATGTCTGTAGCAAAACATAATCAAGGGCACATGTGAGAAAAATGGAGTTTATATTCAAAGAATAAAATTCTGGCTATGTAGTTGCACAGCAACATTTTCAAGAAGTCAGAGAAATAGAGCTAATTTTTCTTTTTAAAAGCCAGAGAAATAATGGCGCTCTTGATGTAAATTTCTGAACCTGGTCTTCTTCTTCCATACCCTGTCAAAGGATTTAAGAAATTATATTAATTGTTTCTACTGACTATTTTGGTCACCATATCAAAGAAAGAGGGTACATTTTAAAGTACACCTTCTGGAAACAAAACAATAAATGCACCTATATTCATTAAAAAATATGCATTCATATTTTTAGATGGAAGCCTGGAAAGCATTTCCCCCACATCAAGATAAGTTTATTGTAAACCACAAGTGCTGAACTATTCATGAACATTGGGGTCCCCTTTGGGACTGCTTGGATTTATTGGCTCATCTGCACCTTCATGACCCTGGGAACGTTCCAACCCACCTGACACTCTGGGTTCAGACATCTTTGCACCACCTTAAAGTAATAAGTCAACACAGTCAATGAGTTTATCTTCTATTAACGTTTACTGATTCTACTGAATAACTCAAGGAAGATTTTGTTGCACAAAGAGGTAATAGATCAATTGAACTTCGGGTAACAGTCCTAGTTCAGAAGAAGAATTCTTTCACAATAATACAAATTAACCACTTAAGCCCCGGACCAATATGCTGGCTAAAGACCCAAGGTGTTTTTACAGTTCGGGACTGCGTCGCTTTAACAGACAATTGCGCGGTCGTGCGACGTGGCTCCCAAACAAAATTGGCGTCCTTTTTTCCCCACAAATAGAGCTTTCGTTTGGTGGTATTTGATCACATCTGCGGTTTTTAGTTTTTGCGCTATAAACAAAAATAGAGCGACAATTTTGAAAAAAATGCAATATTTTTTACTTTTTGCTATAATAAATATCCCCCAAAAACATATATAATTTATTTTTTTTCCTCAGTTTAGGCCGATACGTATTCTTCTACCTATTTTTGGTAAAAAAAATCGCAGTAATTGTTTATCGGTTGGTTTGCGCAAAATTTATAGCGTTTACAAAATAGGGGATAGTTTTATTGCATTTTTTTTTTTTTTTTACTACTAATGGCGGCGATCAGCGATTTTTTTCGTGACTGCGACATTATGGCGGACACTTCGGACAATTTTGACACATTTTTTGGGACCATTGTCATTTTCACAGCAAAAAAATGCATTTAAATTGCATTCTTTATTGTGAAAATGACAGTTGCAGTTTGGGAGTTAACCACAGGGGGCGCTGTAGGAGTTAGGGTTCACTTTGTGAGCGTTTACAACTGTAGGTGGGTGTGGCTGTAGGTGTGACGTCATCGATCGTGTCTCCCCTATAAAGGGGATGACGCGATCGATACGCCGCCACAGTGAAGCACGGGGAAGCCGTGTTTACACATGGCTCTCCCCGTTCTTCAGCTCCGGGGACCGATCGCCGCACTCGACAACGATCGGGTCCGCGGGACCCGCGGTCCCGGAGCCTCGGACCGGGTCGCGGGAGCGCGCCCGCGACCCACGGCTGGGTACAAGTACAGGACGTATATATACGTGCTTGTGCCCAGCCGTGCCATTCTGCCGACGTATATGTGCAGGAGGCGGTCCGGAAGTGGTTAAAACAATCTGGAGATAACAGTGTCTTATATACACGGATGTACAATGGAGTACCACTTGAACATGACCTGAAAGGATAAGCAAGAGTTAATTTATATCTCTAGTAAGACTTTGAAAGGGGAAACCCAGGCCAGCCTATTCAACTTTAATGCGCAGTTCCATCTAAAAACGGAACTTCCGCTTAATCCACTCCTTGCCCCCTTACATGCCACATTTGGCCTCAGTGTAGGGGGCTGATAAGTCTCTGAGCAAGAGGATGGGGGTACTTGGATAGCCTTGGATATAGGAAGCAAATGGTTTTGATGCCAAGTCTTCAGGGGGTCAGTCTTCCCTTCAGGCAGAATCTGATACACAGATAACACATGTAATTGCTTACAGACAATGTAGGGTTGAGAGCGCCATCGATCAGCCAGCTTATTTTTCCCAGGCTCCCCTAGATAGCGCAACAACACTAAGTCTCCAGGTTGTAGATCCTGAACCCTTACTCTGAGATCAAAACCTTTCTTGGTCCTCTGTTCTCTGATAGTAGAGGCTTCCTAGGTCACTTTTAGATTCTTCCGAAGTCTGTTAACATACCCCAGATAGGAAGCCCGAGAAGTGTGATTTGACAATGTTCCAAAGACCAGATCCACTGGTAATCGAGCCTCTCTTCTGAACATAACTCTATAGGGGGAGTATAAGGTAGAATCATTCAAGGTGCTATTAGAAGCATGAACCACTGCAGCTATATGGTCTCCCCAATGCTGTTTCTTCTCCAAGGAAAGGGTTCCCAACAGGTTCAGCAGAGTTCGGTTGAAACGCTCAGGTTGTGGGTCACCTTGAGGATGGTAAGGGGTAGTCCTGGATTTCTTTATATTCAAGAGCTCACATGGTCTCCTGATTAGCTTGCTCTCAAAATCCCGACCTTGATCCGAATGAAGGCGCTGAGGCAGCCCGTAGTGAACGAAGAACTTTTCCACTAGAGTTTTTGCTACGGTCCTGGCTTGCTGGTCCCTAGTGGGGAAAGCTTGAGCATAACGAGTAAAATGATCTGTCACAAGCAGGACATTATTCTGTCCACTCAGGTCCGGTTCCAAGCACAAGAAATCACTTCGCACAAACTCCAATGGTCCCTGACTTTGAAGATGGCCCAATGGGGCTGCCCTTCATGGTAAAGCCTTTCTCTGAATGCATCTGCTGCAAGAGCGACACTAGCTTTCCAATTCAGTTCTCATGGATGGCCAATAAAATCGGTCTCTGATTAACTTGAAGGTTCTATCTGGACCTAAGTGGCCATGATCCTCATGCAGTCAACACTACTAGTCAGTGTTTCTCAGGGAGGAACAGTTGACGGACACCCTCTAGTTCCTTAGATGGACCTCTCTGTTATATGACTCCATCTTCCAACCACATTCATTCCAATTTTCTATGGATGACCCTCAACGGGTCTACTCAACAGCATTTGAGGGTTCTGGGTGGCTAATGATTTACTCACAAGATTCCCCAAGGGATCTTTACATTGGTCCCGTCTCATGTCCTCTTTTGTCAACTGAGGCAGTTTTTGGCTGCGCACCTGGGTCAAGTCACAGTATTATCTTGGTGACTCCCACAGTTTCGGCCCCTATGGCCCCTCTGTGTTTATGCTCTACTCCTTGACATACAGCCCATACTCCTTCCAAGGGTAAATTAACCCTACTCTGTTGGCCAGCGTTCGTGAAGTGGGGCCTTTGGGAAAGAGCATCAGCATTTCGATTTCCCACTCCTGGTCGGTATTTCATACAGAACTGGAATTTGGACAGTGTAGCCAACCACGATGCCCAGTGGCATCCAACTTGACAGTGGACAGTAGGTAAGTCAAGGGGTTGTTATCAGTCTTCACCACAAAGGTAGCCCTGTATAGATAATCACATATAGGTAGATTCACAAAGAGTTAGGCCGGCTTATCTCCAGATAGGCGGCGTAGGTGTAGATATGCTCCGGCGCGCTTTTGCTCCTTACCCACAGAACAAGATAAGCCTGAAAATAGGCTTTTTCCGACCGACGTAACTTTGCTAAGCCGGGTGCATATTTAGGCATGACGCATCTTCCGCTTGCATTGATTTCCTATTTAAATATGCAAATTAGGGAGATACGCCGGTTCACGAATGAAATTGCACCAGATTTAGGCTAAGCCCGGTGCAATCAAGTGTTACATCAGGCCTAAAGTTATTCCACCAAAAAGGTGGAATAACTTTGCACCAGGACACAGGTCAGCTGGAGAGCAGCTCCAGCAGCAGCGTTACGGACGGACTGAGCAAGCCGAGCACACACACTTGCAGGACAACACATCTGTGTGCCAACATGCCAGGGGCAGGCGTGCTCCTAGCACTACTAATGGGTCCACGGACTCGTAGGAGGGAGTGACGCGCGTGAACGTCTTTGCCATGGGGGAAGCAGAGGTGTATCGCATCTACAGATTCAGCCATGAAGCCATCCTGGATTTAACCAGAACCCTGCAGGATGACATCACCAGCCCAACACACCGCTCACATGCAGTGCAGCCACTGGTCAAGGTATTAGCAACACTGCATTTCCTGGCCAGTGGATCTTTTCAGCGAACAAGTGGAAATTTGTCTGGGATGTCACAAACCAGCATGAGCAGATGTGTGCACCAGGTTGTCCCCGCAATCCTCAGACGCATGTCCCACCACATCATCAGACCCACCCAGCAGCATCTGCAGCAGAAGGCAATGGAGGATTTCTATAGAATTGACAGATTCCCACGCACTGTGGGGGCCATTGATTGCACCACATGTGACACTACGGCCCCCCGCTGACACAGAAACACATATACCGCAATAGGAAGCATTGGCATTCCATCAACGTACAGGTGATAGCCGCATGCCCAATGCCTCATATGCATGTCCGTGCCAAAACACCCAGGATCCAGCCATGACAGCTACATATATACCGTTTAAATCGACATCCCAACAGATTTTGAACAGAACATGTATGGGGACACCTGGCTGGTTGGTGAGTGACAATGGTGTCAGGTATGACTGTCCCCCCCCATGATGCAGACATCACGAGGGGCACATGCATGACTAACATCCTCCTGTCTTTTCCCTTCCAGGTGACTCTGCATATGCACTTGGACCCAATCTCATGACTCCATTCTGGACTCCCCAAACCCCAGGAGAGAGAAGATACAATGAAGCACGCGCACATACCCGTGGAGTGGTGGAACGCACATTTGGCCTCCTGAAGTCCCGTTTCCGATGCCTGGATAGGTCTGGGGGTACCCTGTTGTATGGCCCAAACTTTGTGTGCCAGATCATCGGTGCATGTTGTATTTTGCACAACTACGCCATGAGAAAGGGCCTGGAGATTGACATACGTGATGACCTGACCCCCTAACCAGACAATCCCCCCCTAACCGAGGGTACCCCGTCTGCTGTGGGAGCCGCAATCAGAAGACGCCTCACAGAAGACATATTTACACGTTAAAAACACACATTAAACATGGCACAAGTAGAATGCACGCATGCACACCACTGTGGTCCCTAGCACAAACACATCTCATCCTCATCTAATTGGATTAGACCCAAGGACACCGGACGGGACTTGGGAGCAGCAACGCCACACCAAGGCTCCAATTATGTCACTGTACATTCATACCCCTTTCACACGGCAGAGGGTGACACCCCTTTGCCAGCAGGAGTGACACCCCTCCCCCATTCACACACCAGTCACATTGAAGCAGCACTCCTCACCGTGTGCTGGCATAACTCAAATCCAGCTCATGACCTGAGCAAAAAAAACATAATCCAGCTCATGACCTGAGCAAAAAAAAATGTATTTTGCCTTTCTTTGGCTTCGCCTGGTGGCAGCAGATTGGCTCCTCAGCTGCCTGGGTGGAGCCTGGGGTGGTGGGGGGGGGGTGGTTGATCAGCAGGAGGCTCATCAGCAGGGTGGGCCATCCCCAGTGCCAATCCGGTGCTTTCTGGTTTTGGCCACCTTCTCCCACACACGAAGCCGCAGATCGTTATTTTTTTAATATATGATGGCCAAGGCGGGGGACATTGCCAAGGGCATTGACCCTGGTGGCAATAGTATCATAAATCTCCTGCCTCCTGGCACGCGTCATATTGCGGCTGGAAGGGCCATGGAGGGACTCATAGAACTCCTCCATCCCATCAATAATAATGGCCCTCTCCTGGGGTGTAAAGTTTTTTTTCCTGTGGGTGACAGGAGCTGACACGGGAGCTGCCACTGGAGCAGACATAGTCATTCAGAAACTGAACGCAAGGGGCAAAATTACCAAGCTCGGGGGGGGGGGGTGGAAAGCAGGATGTAATTTTGCAAAGACCAGATGTGCATGTCTGGCTGTACTTGTACACTCGAGCCTAGCCATTAGGCCAGCCTACAACAGGAAGTTCGGATAAAACATCACTGAGCATGCTCCGTTGAAGTTAGGCCGGGCGTAAGCCACTGCACCACGCTCAGACAATCATTTCCATAAGTTGACACCCACTTCCACTTGCACCGACTTAAGCCTCCAACTTTAGGTTTGGCCGGCGCACTTTGGAGTGCAAATGCTTGGTGAATCATCAACTTTGCTCTACAGATTAGGCAGGTGTAGCCTTAACAGGCTAGGCTAGGCCAACCTAAAGTTAATCCAATCTACGTGAATCTACCTAATAGTTTATCTACCACAGCCCATTTGAGATAATAATAAGTCCAATTTGTGTACAGGATAGTTATTCTCAGGGGGGTGAGACTGCAACTCACATAGGCCACCGGGAGAAGTCTCCCCTCCGACTCTTGATACAAACACTCCCCCTGATGCCATCTCTGCTGGCATCCACGTGCAATTTATAAGGTTTAGACGGATCAGCATAAGCCAGCACCGGTGCTTCAACAAGGCTCCCCTTGAATCGTTCAAAAGCCCTTTCACACTTCATTGTCCATTGCTCTTGGATAGATTCCCAAGGCTTCCTGGGACCTCCCTTCTGGGTTTTCTGCTGGTCCCCTTCTGTTTGTTTCTGTAAGAGTCTGTTCAATGGCCGGGCAATCTGTGAGAAGTTCTTCACACATCTTCTATAGTAGGAGCAGAAACCCAAAAACAACCTCAACTCAGTGACGGTGCATGGGCGAGGCCAGGAAGTAACAGCCTTCAAATTATGAGGGTCAGTTGCTATTCCCTCGGCTGCTAGCACTTGCCCCAGATACATGAATGAAGTCTGGTAGAACTGACACTTCTCTAGCGATAGCTTCAGCCCCTCTGTGTGTAATCATTGGAAAACTTTCTTCAGCAGAGCCTCATGCTCCTCCAATGTTCTGCCAAACATGATGATATCATCAAGGTACACTAGCAAGTTCATATCACCCACAGTGTTTTCCATCAGTCTCTGGAAAGTGGCAGGAGCCCCTGTTAATTCTTGTGGCATTTTGTCAAATTCAAAAAACCCTAGAGGGCTGATGAAGGCCGTCTTTTCTCAGTCATCTGGATGCATGAGTATTTGATAGTAGCCACTCTTCCGATCCAGCACACTGAACCATTTGGCCCCAGATAAGCATTGCAGGACCTCTATGTGGGGGGTTGTGTACTGATCTGTAATGGTCTTCCGGTTCAAGGTTCGGTAGTCAATACACATCATGAGAGACCCATTTTTCTTTCTCACTATCAGTATTGGAAAAGCATAAGGGCTCCTGGACTCCTTGATGACCCCTGACCTCTTCAGTTCAGCCAACTGCTCTCAAAGATCCTCCAGATCACATAAAGGAATTTGCCTAGTCCTTTCATGAAAAGGCTTATCTTCAGTTAGTCTAATTTGATGATGAGCACTCTGGGGCACAGCTCACATCAAAGTAATTCCTGGAGAACATTTCTCCCATCGGGCTATTTGAGCTTTGATCCTCTTCTCCCATCCAAGGGTAGATTTGGGCAGTGGACTGTAGTCTCTCTTCCATCTCCCTTTTCGACTAGCTCATCTCCCGTCAGGGGGGTGGCAGCACTCCCTTTCCCAATCACCATCCTGGGCTTTAGGTTGATTGGATGACTATTGACGTTCCTTAAACTGACAGGAATTTGCCCCCGCTTCTCAGTAAAGTCTTAGTGGTTATGATCTCTTGGACCACCTCTATTCCAACGTCCTCTTCTGTTGAATAAGCTTCTACCACCACATAGGAACCCCTGCAGGTCCCAGGACAGCTTAACTGTGGCTCTCAGGCAGGTTTTCTCGCCCCGGCTGTAAAACCCTTTCACGAGCATCCAATCGCCACAGTCTTGCCACTCCTTCCTCATGGGCCTTCTTCTCTTGCAACACTCTTTGGAAAGCCTTCCGCAGCTGAGGATGGATCTTTCCGACTGGGGCACCTTCCAAGGCCAGTGGAGTGAGTAGCCTTCCCACCAGATTAGTGTTGGTGCCTATCAACAAGGAATTTCAGCCTGCCCTTAGGAGGTCGGAGGCAGACAGCTGCCAGCGTATCAAAACTCTCTGGTTTTCCAGCCAAGGCGGTGTCAAATGTTATCTTGATGGGTATGTATCCATCATATGGGAACTTCTGGGTCCCAATGCCCCAAATCTCCAACTCCTTGAGTTTTCACAAAGGATGTGTTTCAAGTATTTGTGGTAAAAGTCTCGCTACAGCAACATCACTGGGCTCCAGTATCAGTAGAGCTTGAATGTAGATACCCTCTAGTTGTATTGAAACTATAGGGGAGGGTGCCACTAAGTTTTTTGGCAGGTTCCCAGCAGATGACTCTATAGTTTGTGCTCTAATCATCCTCCTTGAAGGCAGTGGATTTTTTCTAACTATTTGCTCAGTAAGGTATGCATTGATTTCTTGCCTCTATCTTTCCCTCCCCGAGGGTTTTGTTTCTTTTGGTTTTCTCGGTAACAGAGGGGAAAGGGCAACAGGTGGCTTGTGCCCCCTTTTCTTAGATCTTCTCTTGACTTTGGTGCGCAGTATTCCCTCTGGACTCTCAACTAGCTCCTTCACTGAGGTCCTCTGAAATTTCCCGCTGGCTTTGGGAAGAGTAACTTCTGTAAGGTTTTCAGAACCTCCATGAGTAATTGAGGACTGATACTGGTATTGGAACACTCAGCCCGAAAGTGTCCACCTTGTCCACGCCTGTAACATCTCTTTCCTCGCCCTTGGTAAAGTTTTGACTCCCCTTGACGAGTCCCTTGTTCTTGAACCTTCGCTTGGGTCTCCATCACTCGCATTAAAGCATGATACATCTGGGTTTGGGCCTGAGCAACCTGGGTCATCAGTTGGGTTGCCCCAATTTTGCTTACTGGCTTATTAGTGTCAGGAATTGTCGGTTCAGACTCAGTTCCACATCTCCACATGAACAACTCGAGCCACTACTTTCTCTCTATTTCCAGCAATAGAGCTTGGTTCTCTCAACCTTTGGCTTTTCTCTTCTAATAGGACCTGCTCTTCTCATACTTCAATTATCAATTCAGGGTAAGTAGGCACCACCTTGATTCTCTTCAATAACAACTTTAATAAGATGGGATGGTTTGGCCGGGCCCCTTGCAAAACTTGGTCTAGACCAGCTTGATCAACATCCTTGGGATCAATATCCCTCTTGAGGATAATTTGATGCAGCATTCTGTCTACTCAAGATATGTATTCAGACAGATTCTCCCCCTTTTGCTGGTGAGTATGATTACATTTGTACATCAGGTTGGTGGTGGTTTCAACCCTCCCAAGTACTGCATAGGGAGCATCTATGTAGTCCATGGCAATACAAGTTTTCTTTCCCATCCTTAGGTTATGGATCACATCAGCCATCGGGCCTCGAAGGCTCTCACTGAGCAGTTGCCGCTTCACAGCCTCTGAAACACTCCACTCTTCCATGGCTTGAAGGGCCTGGCTCATCCAGGTTTTGAATTCCTCTTCCCCCACAGGGGTCGGCACCTGCCCTGAGAAAAACCTGAGTCTCTGATAGCTCTGGTTGGCATTTCCAGACCCATTCTTCACTAAGTTATCAACTAGCCAGCTCATATACGTGTAGATCGAGAGGGGGCATTGGTCCCTTGAGAGTTGTCTCCCACAGATACAGAGCCCTTCTCCTGAGCTCTGGACAATGGCTGCCTCTCAACATGCTCTCCCCCACTTTAAGTGGGATCCACCTTCAGCTAGACGTACCTCTTCCTCCTGAATGCACTCAGGTATGTCTTCCTGCCTTTCCTGCCTTTCCAAGAGTACCCTGACTTGATCCAGGCCCTGTTCTGTTTCCATGATGTAGGCCCAGTGCCCTGGGGCCAGGGCTCTCACCCACCTTCTAATCTCTCTTACAGTGTGTTTACTTCCAGAGATCTCCAGAACAGTGCTCTTTTTCATTTGAGCTCCCTGACTCTTGCTCCAGGCCACCACAGCCACCAAAGCTGCTTCCCACGCAGATTGTGGCTCTTGTCTAGGTTGATTAGGGTTGGCTGCAGATGGCATCACGGACGAACCCCCCAAATGTAGCACTTCCCCCTTGGGGACTGCTGAAAGGATAAGCAAGAGTTAAGACTTATCTCTGGCAAGACTTCTAAAGGGGAAACCCAAGCCAACCAATTCAACTTTAATCCTAAAGAAAGAGCAATTGATCAAGAACAGTATGAATGAATGAAAACTTATTATAGCGCGGCACATGCGAACCAAATCGCCTCTGGGCGCTTGTTGTTCCTGTCTCCTTTGATATCAAAAGAGATGAGTTTTGATCTTTCTCCTGAACGCTAAGTGATTTTCCTCCAACCGAATGCTGGTTGGTAAAGCGTTCCATAGTCTGGGACCCTGGACCGCGAATCTTCTTTCTCCTTTGGACTTGTAATTGGCTTTTGGTATTTGAAGCAAATTTTGGTCGGTGGATCGCAGAACGCGATTGGAGTTGTGAGCTTTTATTTTCTTGCATAGATAATGGGGAGCATTCCCATGGATACATTTATGCGTTAGACAGAGTGTTTTGAAAACAATTCTGTCTTTAATTAGCAACCAATGAAGGGCTCTCAGTGAAGGTGAGATTGATTCCCAGGGTTTTTTCCCAGTCACTAGTCTGGCGGCCGTATTTTGAACGACTTGCAGACGAGCGATTTGGTACTTTGGGAGTCCGAGGTAAAGGGCGTTTGCATAATCCAATCTGGAGTTTACAATTGCTCCCACCACGGCCGCTATATCTTCTTTCGGAATGAAAGGAGTGAATTTGCGTAGTAGGCGCAGCAGATGGTGAGATCCGCTGACTACTGACCCTATTTGTGCGTCCATTGTCATGTAGGAGTCGAAGATAACCCCGAGACTTTTGACTTTGGCGCTAGGGGTGATGATTTTGCCCAAAATGGGCGGAGGTATCAAGGTTGTTGCAGGTTGATCTCCCTACGTTTGGCGTGGTGAATACAGGAGAGAAGTTCTGTTTTCGCTCCAGATGAGTTTAAGATAACTCTTTGTCATCCAATTTCTCTATCGAAGAGAGGCGTGTCTCTAGATTGAGATGGTGATCCTTTTTGTTGCTAATGCGGAAATATAGTTGCGTTGTCATCTGCATAATGAGTGATAAAGCAGTTTTTGGCCTGCTGATGATTTCAAAAAGAGGACGAAGATAGATGTTGAACAGCACTGGCGATAGAGGCGATCCTTGGGGGACTCCGTACGATACCGTGCGTTTCTCAGAGGTGAAAGGTCCCAATTTCACTGTTTGTGATCGGTTTTCCAAAAAAGAGGAGAACCATGGTAAATCACCTTCTGCGACTTTGGCTACGTCAGCTAACCGAGTCAGTAACAGTTTGTGGTCTACAGTGTCGAAGGCAGCGTTTAGGTCCAGTAGAACCAGGAGACAAGATTCTCCTTCGTCTGCGGCCTCGAGAGCGTTGTCCCATATTTTGAGCAATGCTGTTTCCGTACCGTGTCCGGGGCGGAAACCCGATTGAAATGGGTCAAGTAGGTTATAGGTATCTAGATGCTCTTGCAGCTGTTGTACCACTACTTTCTCCATTACCTTGGAGAGGACGTTTAGGCCTGTTATGGGACGGCGATGAAGTGGGTCCTTGGGGTCCAGGGTGGGTTTCTTCAAGATGGGCTGAATTATGCCCTCCTTCAACTGGGAGGGCACTATACCTTCCTTGAAGGACTGATTTATAAGCTGCGTGATAGGAGGTGCCAAGATGTTGGCGCATTCCTTCAGCAGTTTGGTGGGAATGATATCATTTGGTGCTGTGCTGTTTCGCAAAGTACCGATGATATTTTTAGTGGCATCGATGGAGATCGGTTCTAGAGTGAACTTTCCTAATTGTGGTGAATTTCTGTGGGTATTATGTGAATGATTGCAGGGGGGGTTGAGGGGGGTATTGTTTTGTTGAATGCTTTCCCGGATTCCCTCAATTTTATTAATGAAGTAATCCGACAATTTATTGCAGAACTCTTGGGTGTCTGAATTGGGGGCTTCAAGACAGACGGGATTCATGGTCTGAGTGACCACCTTGAAGAGTTCGCGGGGGCGGTTTAGGGCGCTGTTGATAGCCTTGGAAAAATAATTTTTCTTGGCTATGAAAATTTCTTTATGGTATTTTCTTGTTATAGCCTTGTAGATGATGAGGTTTTCTTCTGAAGCGTTTCTTTTCCAGGCGGCTTCCGCCCTTCTGCGCTCTTGCTTCAGTAACGATAGCTGGTTGTTGAACCAGCTAGAGGTGTTTTTCCGGATGCAGGTTTTTCGTTTCGGCGCTATTAAGTCGGCTGACTGTAATAGGGCTGCATTTATGGCATTCAGAGTTTCTGATACCGTTTGGTGTGGTTGGATTGTCTTTATTTTTTCCCTTAATGTGGTTTTGAAGAGTTCCGATTGGAGCTTCTTCTGACATCTAGTCCAGTGTGTTGTCACTGGTTTTGATGTTTTTGTTAAGGGGGGGATTTTGGAAATTATGAATTTAATTGCATGGTGGTCTGTCCATGGCAACGGTTCATTTTCCAAGACGTTTATTTCCAGATCTTGTCTGAAAATAAGATCGAGCGTGTGACCTGAGGTATGTGTGGGCCCACATACTAATTGCTGAAGCCCTAATCCTTCCAGGTGGTCAATACAGGCGTCGGCAACGGGGTCTTGTGAGGAGTTGGCCCAGAGATTGAAATCCCCAAGCAGCAAAAGGTGTTTGCTGTTAAGGGTGTAAGTGGAGATAAAATCCGTTAATGATGGCAGGAGCTGCGATTTTGGGCCAGGCGGTCTGTAGCAGAGTAGAATACGGACGGTCTCCTGGGGATTTGTTTGTAGTTGCAGAGTAAGGGTTTCCATGAATGGAAGGGGGTTTTGAAGGGCTGGTTTAGTGATCGCAAGGTGATTCTTGTGAATCACTGCCAGGCCTCCTCCTCTTTGCCCTATTCTGTTTTCGGTTATGATACGATAGTTTGTTGGCACCAATTCTCCGAGAATGGTGTTACAGTCGGCTGTGAGCCAGCTCTCTGTAATAAATAAACAGTCTAAATCGTATTGTAGAATGAAATCGTGGATTTCTAGTCGGTGTTTTACCGCCGATCTTGTGTTGATCAAAGCACATAATATGTGCTTAGACTTGGGTGAATGGCTGAAATTCTTGACAGTCGATCGTCGATCGATTTTCAATAATCGCTCAATTCTTAAGGTGCTTTTGGTGATGGCTGGTAGTATTGCGGCAAAACGCCTCAGACCCCAAATGGTTTTCGCGGAATACCGCAGCTTAACCATGGTCGCCAAACACCATGCGGGGGGGGGGGAGGGGAGGTTTATTAGGGGTGATGGAGGGGAGATTAACTTAATCCTCCCTCCTGGCTTGGTCCAGAGGAAGGCAAAAAAACCCAGGCCGAGCTGTGCCAATCTGCTGCGGCAGGGGAAAAAATTCCTTCTGACCCCCCGAGAGGCGAATCGGGCAAAGCCCTGGATCAAGTGCTGCTTTGTATTGAGAGGGGGGGGGTGAGGGGCACCCTTGTTGCTGGGTGTAGCAGATAGTGACTGATCAGGCAGCAGGAGCCAGGCTGGGAGCTGCCTGTTGGGTGGATTAGTTCTGCTGTGGAGGCCTTGATCGATGGCTAGGAAAGCGCCGGGATAGCCTAGGAAGAGTGCTGGGAAAACGCAGGTATCCTTCTGGGGCCCGGGGGGGGGTTTCAGGGTGGTCTTGGCTGAGATTGCCGGGTGTGGGGAGGCGGCGCGCCGCTAGGGCCGCGGGTGAAAGCCGCGGTCTTTCCTAGATCGCGGCTGCCGCGGCTCTCCACAGGCCGGCGCGGATGTCCGGATAAGTGCCGGAAACGTCAAGGAAGTTGCGGCGGGGCGGAGGTGGTGGGGGGGATCCCTTGGTTATGGATGGTGATGTGGGGGTCTAGCAGAGGGGGTAAGGAGAAGGGGAGAGCCGTACTAGTCGGGTTTTCCCAGCGGCTTGTCCTGAAAAGGACGGCCGCCAATGATCCCAATAGATGGCCCTGAGAGCAGGCTTACCTGTGGTCTCCCTAGGAGAGGGGGCGAAGGGGGAAGCCAGGGGACGTCAGGGTAGGCCGGGTGGAAGCCAGGTGGTAAGTCTGCGAAGGAGAGCTGGAGAGCCGGAGAGCAGACAGCAGTATCAGGGGGGGAACAGAGGCAGGAGCTGAGGTGTAAACCCTGCCTATCTGGCTCCAGGAGCCGTACGTCCTACTGCTAGGATCCGCACGCCGATTACTACTGGAACTCAGTTCTAGCCCTGGGGAGTCACTCTTTCAGACTCAATCCTGGAGAGCAGGAGAAGGCTGCCACCGGAATCCTGATTCACTCATGTATGAGGACCCTTTAAGTAGTAAATACAGTAATGTCCCAGTTGCAGGCCTGATGGTCTTTGCTAGCAGATGGAGCTTGTTAACTCTATGCAATTAGGTGCTGTAACAAGGCAATGCTATCTCTTGGTAAGGTCGATGGGACAGGTGAATATATATATTATGTTCAAATAGAGATGTAGTAAAGTGTTTCCCCAGGGTAAAGCTGTCTGTGCACAGTGTCCCAGTGAAACAACAAAGGAAGGTTTGTAAAGGTGGCCAAATGACCTCTTACTAACGTCCAGGCTGATTCAATGCCTTCTGAACAGCGGTTCCTGAAGAGGCATCCTTGTAGCGGTTCCACTCGCGATGATCATCTGAAGAACAGCACAAAGCACGGATTGTTGGACTATCAGGGTGTTGCTGGATATATGCCTGATGATCAGCAAACAGGGATGGGCCCTTCTCCTCCAGGATGGAATCTTGTACACCGCATGTTAGGCCACAACCTCACCCTCTTGGAACAGAGAGGTCCGTCACACACCAGGCCCAGGAGGAAGAGAGCGTAACGCACATATCTGGTCTTTTTTATGCTCTTCACAGCATTCTCCCTGATGATAGCAAAGATCCCTGGGATATGAAGTCTGGTGCATAGTCATAGTAAGAGTAATTGCCATTCTGAGGAGCTACTAATCCCACAGTCTCTTTGGATCGCCTCACAGATATGATGTCAGTTAGTAATGTTGAGCACTAGAGAGATAATACTTGTTTGTGCATCATCCTGGCTGCTAGGCCATGTGAGAGGTGTCTATCCGGGTGAGCAATACCCACTCAAGAGGGAGTGGTGACTGACTGATTGGAACTTTAGATATTTTTGAGCATTCTGTACCGCATACCTGAACCTTCCCCTTCTCTCTATACTCTCCACTTTCTTCACAAGTTTTTATGCAGCAAAAATAAACCTAACTGTTGAAGGTTTTACATCTTGTGTGGACATTGCAATTCTATAGACTTTCTTTCCCTGACAACGAACTTAGAGGTAACATGCCAAAACCCAAATCTAAAACCAGCCAGCTTCCTACGGGGGGTGGTGCTACACGAGCAATAGCATCACACTACAATCAGTGACAATCCTAAATGTTAATAAAAGTCCAAAATAGACAAACAGTAAAAAAGAGGGACATGATTAGCATTGCGTCACTAACAAACAATGTACAGAATGGGAAACATAATGGGCGTCAAACAGATTGGAATACAGAGGGGGGCATCAAAAGCCAAAAAAACCTGAAAAACCAAAACACGCCAGTATTATCCCCCCCAAAAATTTACAAATTTAAGTTAAATAATCACTTATATGCATATTCAAAAGTCCATCCTCTTTTCTTAGAGGGGAAGATGATGGAAGTTTTTGGGCTTAGATGCAATGCCACAAGTATTTACATGGGGCAGAATACCTTTTATATGGTATATTTTTTTAATTCATGAAGCAATAAAGGGTTTGTAATATCTTATTTTGGGTACAATTAGCCGGATTCAGAAAGACTTACGATGGCGTATCAGTAGATACGCCGTCGTAAGTCCGAATGAGCGCCGTCGTATCTTTGCGCGCATTCTTAAACTGAGATATGCCTCACTGTTGCCAAGATACGACCGACGTAAGTCTCCTACGCCGTCGTATCTTGGCTGCATATTTACGCTGGCCGCTAGGGGCGTGTACGTGGATTTACGCGTCGAATATGTAAATGAGCAAGATACGCCGATTCACGAACGTACGTACGCCCGTCACAGTAAGCTACTCCGTTTACGTAAGACATACACCGGCGTAAAGATAAAACACCTCTATATGTGGCGCAGCCCATGCAAGGTATGGACAACGGAACAGCCGTCGTATTTTACGTTGTTTGCGTAAGCGTACATGAATGGGGCTGGGCATAGGTTACGTTCACGTCGAAAGCATTGAGTATTTGCGTTGTGATTCTGACCATGCGCGCGCATGCGCCTTTACCAACGGCCCTCATTTACATGGGGTCACGGTTACTTTACATGTAGCACACCCACTACCTGCCTAATTCGAATTAGGCGGGGTTACGCCGGGCCATTTTCGCTACGCCGACGTAACTTAGGGAGCAAGTGCTTTGTGAATACTGGTTTTGCCTCTCTATTTTACGTCGGCGTAGCTTAAACATACGTCGATCTACGTGAATCTTGCTAATACTCTTCTTCTGTTCGTGGGCTTTGTATTTTTGCACCTCCAAAGTCCCCTCTCTTTTGACATTTGTATGGTTCTAGTAGTTTGGGATGTGGTGCCAATAATATCAGGTCATGCCCTTCATTTGGTGTTGATTTGCTGTTCCCCAAATGTTGGAAATATATTATTTCTTATGTTACAATCTGTATCCAGAAAAGCATCCAATAGTGAAGATATTCAACACAGATAAACCAGCAAACTGCTTGCCAGAATCAAATGTGTGCGTTGTCAAATGACATTTGGATCTGCCGCCCTGGTATAAGAGATAACCCCCCTTTCCTGTAACAAACTTGGTAACCTTTGGCAAAAATACTCTGATGGCAGAACATGAGATATTTGAATTATTTTTTTAATTAGTGAAGAAGAGATTATTTTGGACAGGAGGCTAATTTAGCAGAATTTTTTTTCCTAAGCATGTATTTCTTCCCAGTCCCAAAATGTGCAATTTCTTTCTTGGAAAATAGTCACTTTAAGATATTTTCA
The DNA here is from genome assembly GCF_905171775.1 of Rana temporaria. NCBI lineage: Eukaryota > Metazoa > Chordata > Amphibia > Anura > Ranidae > Rana > Rana temporaria. Next base: position 119,708,340 of record NC_053496.1, read on the forward strand.
TTATTTCTATCCTTGATTGTACATGCTTATCAATACAAAAATGTGAGCACTGTAATCTGCACACCTGACCTTAGCAGGTAACTGACTACAATACTCAGAACACAATACAATCTGTCAACACCTTAAATATTTTTTGCTGCCACTAATTGCACTCCATGATCAAAGACACCCCATACGTCTGGCACTTCATAGTCAGTCAACTTTGATCCTAAACGATTAAATGGTACCATAATCAAACACTTCAACAACAGTTATTATTAAGTCAGCACAAGCATGGGCATCTGCAGAACTTTTTTAGGGGGTGGGGCATAATTTTAAGATCACCCATGCTCTGCCCCTTTTGTCATGAAGGGGAGGGGCTTATTCATTATCACATAAAGCGCAGGCATGTGCCCATCAATTGGAGCCTCTCGGTGCCCATCAATTGCAGCCTCACTGTACCCATCAATTGCAGCCTGTACACTATGGAGGGTATACATTATGTGTATATAGAGGGGGTGGATGTTATTAGTATATACAGGAAAGAAGGTGGGTGTATATAGCTGTATACAGGACAGATGATGTATATCTGCAGTCAGTGATGATTGAGGAAGGTCTCTAAATACAGGAAGGAAGGTGGGTATATACAGCTATATATACACCCACCTTCCTTCCTGTATATAGAGACCTTTCTCTATCATCACTGACTGCAGATGTACATCATCTGTCCTTATACAGCTATATATACAGGACAGGTTGATGTATATCTGCAGTCAGTGATGGTGGAGGAATACAGGAAGGAAGATGGGTGTATATAGCTGTATACAGGACAGGGCAGATGATATGATCTTTCCAGCAATAGCTGTTCACTTCCAACATTCCAATACACAGTATCTCACAAAAGTGAGTACACCCTTCACATTTTTGTAAATATGTTATTATATCTTTTCATTTGTCAACACTGAAGAAATTACACTTTGCTACAATGTAAAGTAGTGAATGTACAGCTTGTATAACAGTGTAAATTTGCTGTCACCTCAAAAGAACTAATCTCACAGCCATTAATGTCTAAACCGCTGGCAACACCCCTAAGTGAAAATGTCCAAATTGGGCCCAATTAGGCATTTTCCCTTCCCAGTGTCATGTGACTTGTTAGTGTTACAAGGTCTCAGGTGTGCATGGGGATCAGGTGTGTTAAATTTAGTGTTATCGCTCTCACTCTCTCATACTGGTCACTGGAAGTTTAACATGGCACCTTATGGCAAAGAACTCTCTGAGGATCTGAAAAAAATAATTGCTGCTCTACATAAAGATGGCCTAGCCTATAAGAAGATTGCCAAGACCCTGAAACTGAACTGCCGCACGGTGGTCAAGACCATACAGCTGTTTAACAGGACAGGTTCCACTCAGAACGGGCCTAGCCATGGTCGACCAAAGAAGTTGAGTGCACATGCTCAGCGTCATATCTAGAGGTTGTCTTTGGGAAATAGACATTTGAATGGGGTTGCCAGCATTGCTGCAGAGGTTGAAGGGGTGAAAGGTCAGCCTGTCAGTGCTCAGACCATATGCCGCAGACTGCATCAAATTGGTCTGCATGGCTTTCATCTCAGAAGAAAGCCTCTTCTAAAGACAAGCAGACTAAGGACATGGATTACTGGAACCATGTCCTGTGATCTTATAAGACCAAGAAAAATGTATTTGTTTCAGATGGTGTCAAGCACGTGTGGCGGCAACCAGGTGAGGAGTACAAAGACAAGTGTGTCTTGCTTACAGTCAAGCATGGTGGTGGGAGTATCGTGGTCTGGGGCTGCATGAGTGCTGCCAGCACTGGGGAGCTACAGTTCGTTGAGGGAACCATACATTTTCCAACATGTACTGTGACATACTGAAGCAGAGCATGATCCCTTCCCTTTGGAGACTGAGCCGCAGGGCAGCATTCCAACATGATAATGACCCCAAACACACCTCCAAGTTGACCACTGCCTTGCTAAAGAAACTGAGGGTAAAGGTGATGGACTGGCCACCATCCTCAAATGAAAGGGGTCTCTAACATCCACCAGCTCCATGATGTCATCATGGAGGAGTGGAAGAGGACTCCAGTGGCAACCTGTGAAGCTCTGGTGAACTCCATACCCAAAAGGGTTAAGGCAGTGCTGGAAAATAACGGTCGGCCACACAAAATATTGACTCTTTGCACATTTTCACTTAGGGGTGTACTCACTTTTGTTGCCAACAGTTTAGACATTAATGGCTGTGTGTTGCGTTATTTTGAGGGGGCAGTAAATTTACACTGTTATACAAGCTGTACACTCACAACTTTACATTGTAGCAAAGTGTAATTTCTTCAGTGTTGTCACACGAAAAGATATAATAAAATATTTACAAAAATGTGAGGGGTGTACTCACTTTTGTGAGATATTGTATATGTGAATTTAATTGCATCTCTCCAAAGGTCGCATGACCCATAAACATCTCTTTGTTTCTACCTATGAAATTATAAGGGCTGTATGATACTTTATCATATTATTTTGTTCTTTAACCACTTGCTTACTGGGCACATATACCCCCTTCCTGCCAAAGCGAAATTTCAGCTTTCGGCACTGCGTCGCTTTAACTCACAATTGCGCGGTCGTGCGCCGTGGCTCCCAAACAAAATTTACGTCCTTTTTTTCCCACAAATAGAGCTTTCTTTTGGTGGTATTTCATCACCTCTGCAGTTTTTATTTTTTGCGCTTTAAACAAAAAAAGAGCGACAATTTAAAATATATAGTTATATATATTTTTTACTTTTTGCTATAATAAATATCCCAATTTTTTTTTTTAAACTTTTTTTTTCTCAGTTTAGGCCGATATTTATTCTTCTACTTATTTTTGGTAAAAAAAAAATCGCAATAAGCGTATAGTGATTGGTTTGCGCAAAAGTTATAGCACCTACAAAATAGGGGACAGAATTATGCAATTTTTTTTATTTATTTTTTTTACTAGTAATGGCGGCGATCTGCGATTTTTATTGGAACTGCGACATTATGGCAGACACATCGGAAACTTTTGACACATTTTTGGGACCATTCCCATTTATACAACGATCAGTGCTATAACTATGCACTGATGACTGTATAAATGTGACTGGCAGGGAAGGGGTTAACACTAGGGGGCGAGGAAGGGGTTAAATGTGTTCCCTATTAGTGAGTCTAACTGTGGGGGAAGAGGACTGACTGGGGGAGGTGACCGATCTGTGTCCCTATGTACAAGGCACACAGCATCGGTCTCCTCTCCCTAACAGGACGTGAATCTGTGTGTTTACACACACAGATCCACGTCCTTGTCTGTGTAACGGCCGATCGCAGGTATCTGGCGGACATCGCGGCCGCCAGGCACGCGCATCGGCACCTCAGTGTCGCGGCGGCCACGCGCGCCCCCCAGTGGCCGGAGGAGCCGACGAGGACGTCAATAGACGTCCTCCCGGCATTTGAGAGCCACCTTGTGGCCATCTTTTGTCTATGGCCGGGGTTCCAATAGTTAACTTCTGCCTAGTAAAATAATTAAAACTCTGCTCTCAGGCAGTCACAGAGTTAATATACAGTTACAGAATAGCATATAGCCAACATTTAATTTCTTTGTCAAAGCATCAAGGATACAACTGATTGGAGTTGTATTGCTTTGGAACATAGAAAAGGGGGCTTCAATATAATAGCTATTACAACTTGTAAAACAGTTAAAATAAAGGGGAAAATACTAAACATCACTATATCATTCTACACAGTCTTTCTGGAGGCAAGGTGAAAGATTATACCAGTGATCAGATCAATCCTCCATCAAAAGCATAACAAAGACTGTTTCCAAAATTACACATCGTGTATAATTCATTCCAAGGGTCAGGTAACCAACGCTTCTTCCCATATCAGGATGCAAAGTAAGTGTGTGCTACTTCTAGACAGAGCAGAGGGAAATACATTTGCTTGATCTAGCAATAAAATATTCCATATCTTGTTCTATTACCTAGCACAATGATAAAAATATACTAATTTTACTCAACCCATTCTATCTATTAGAAGGATACCAAACTCTATCTACATTAGCTTTAATACACCTGGCAAGGAAAGTATGGTTTTGAATACGTTTACTGTAGTACTATAGGTTTAGTTTATGTAAGGGGGAGAGAGGCATTAGGGCCAAGAGCTAGGGTTAAAGTATAAGTTCACTTTTACAATAAAAATAATTGTAGCGCTCACCCCCGAAAGAGTCGCTGGATAGAATAGTGATGGCGTGTTACCTCTGTGAGCGTCTAGGGGTAGATGATGATGAGAGCAGCAATGATGGAATCTCCAAACAGCAGGTGTATTTCTTGTGCTTTTATTTCTGCCCAACACGGCAAACAGTAAAAGTTGAGGTAGATAGATCAAAGATGGGTGAGGAGAAGGATTAGCAGATTCAGGCCTAATAGAATGGAAGCAGTCCTGCTTCCATTGACACTTCACTTTCGTCGCCACTCACCGTATAGTGTACCTGGACAGGCCTCTCACACCGACCTGGCAGCCAGGGTATCACTCGGCACTTTTGAGAGGAACAGGTCTCTGCCACAGACCTGGCCTCAGAACTTAGAATATGGAGATTGTTCTCCTCAGTAAACTTCTTCAGGCCTGGATCTCGCTCAGGCAGTTTCAAATAGGTTCCCGACTGACAAGTGGCTAACTTCCACCCCATCAGTGTTCGGTTACCTCGATCCCCGGTGAATTGTCTAGACCCTGTTGGACCGCCAGCCTCTCATTGGCGCTCCTCAGACGGACTCCCCACCGAACAGCTATCTCGCTTGGGATCTCCACAGAATTGGGGACCCAGTCGATTACTGGGGCCCCGCCATAGCTTTAAATGTTCCGGGCCGACATGGTCCCAGAACCAGGAACAGAACACCTCGTGGCACGCGCACCCTCGCCGGGGGCCGTGATGTGTGGTCACCCTGAAGGTGGGTGCCACACCCGGAACAAGAGAGACCCCGCCTAATGGCGTCTGCTCCATGAGTACCTTCCCCCAGCATGCCCCGCAAGGGAAAACCCCTCCTGATTGGCTGCTGGCAAGAGGTACCCCAGCCTGGACTCCACTGCTGCCACCTGCCGCCCCAGGAACACAGAATGAACCAACAGCACAGCCCAGCTGAAACAGAGGCCCAATTTGTACAAATCACTTGGATGAGAGCTAACTAACTCTCTCATCTCCCTTAAATTTAGAGTAGCACCTGTACAGAAAGTACACAGGCACTACATAATAAATGCACATTTTTTTGCATGTAACAAAATGTGCATTTATACATTTTTATTGTAATGGACCTGTAAAGCATTGCACCCAGGATCTGCAGATCATGGGTGTAATGCCATGGTCCTGCAGACTGTCTGTGTTTCTGTGTGGCCATACCTCTAATACGGCCAGACAGTTAAGCCCTGTATACACGGCCCAGATTCTCGTTAGGAAAAAAAAATGTTTTTTCTGACAAGATTCCTGGCAAGATTCTCTTGCCGGCCGAGTGTACAGACGTACAATTCAAATGAATCGCCATTCTTTTGAATGGCACAAACGCGGTGACGTCATCGACTACGACAAGCTTGCGCTCGTCACATTCGATGCCGTCGCCTCCATTTTGCTTCACCGTACTTATGCCTTGGAAGCTACTGCGCATGCATCAAAGTAATTTTGAGCATGCACGGGTTTCCACAGTGACAGGTAAGTATACAGATGCTCGGGTTTCTCTGCAGGAAAACACTGCCGAGAATCACGACTCGTCTAGATTCTGGGCAGTTTTCTTGACAAGAAACCTCAAAACCTCATACACACGCACAGTTTACTCGGCAAGAAAGCTCTGCCAGCAGTTTTCTTGCTGGTTCTTGCCAAGAAAACTGTGCGTGTGTACGAGGCTTTACACTGTGACAGGAAGCATGAAAGAACTACCACAGTGCTCAACAGCGCCTGTAGTTCATTAAGAACTACAAGTCGCAAAGGCTGTCGGACCTTGTAGTTTTCCCATTTACAGAACACTGTGAATAGATGATGCAGCCGGGTAGGAGAAAGCCCCACATGGTTGCGTTTGTTGCAGAGTGTGACAGCTTTCGGGTAGAAGAAGATCACCTGCTAGCTGTCAAAACAGGGGTTCTGGGGGAATGGGTGCCGATGTATCTGTAACATGTTACACCCTATATATAGGTGTAACATGTTACAAAAGGTGAACTTATCCTTTAAGGATTAAAGTCAGGGTTAGAGTGTGAGGCCTCGTACACAAACGGTCGTGTGTATGTTTTTCGTCAAGAAAACTGTTGTGGATCTCGACGAGAAAAAAAGAGAACATGCTCTCTTTTTTCTCGTCAGGCGTCTCAAGTTCCTCGTCAGGCTGGTTTACGATGAGAAACACGTTCATGTGTATGCTTAGAAACCCGCGCATGCTCAGAATAAAGAATGAGATGGGAGCGCACCTTCGGTAAAAGTATCGTTCATAATGGAGATAGCACATTCGTCACGCTGTAAAAAATATTGCATCATTTAAATGCTGCACATTGAAATCAGGTCTAGAATGGTACAATAATGATCTTCTTTTGCTGCTGATATTCACACAGAGTTCTGACTAACATTTTGTAACATTTTTCATGCTGATCTCATGAATATTTGTGATTAATTTATATAGCAAGATATTTATTTTTTATTTATTTTTTAAATACAGATCTGCATTTTTTATTATTATTTAATTTCTAGTCAGCTCCATGATTAATTTTTTTATTTTGTTGTGTCAAGTGGTGTAGTGAGTAGCACTTTCGCCTAGCAGCAAAAGGGTCGCTGGTTCGAATCCCGACCACGACACCATCTGCCTGGAGTTTGCATGTTCTCCCTGTGCCTGCGTGGGTTTCCTCCGGGTACTCCGGTTTCCTCCCACTCTCCAAAGACATGCTGGTAAGTAAATTGGATCTTGTCCAAATTGGCCCAGTATATATATGTATGATTGTGTGTCCCAAGCGTGTCACGATCCTACGGGGTAAAATGACAGCACCAGCCAAGCAGACACTGGCTGGAAAAAGCGCCCAGAGGCGATTCAGTTCCCATGAGTAGCGCTATACAAGTCATTCATTCATTCATTCATTCATTCAAGTTACCACAATTTTAACATTATTGTTTGGTGTTATCTGATCTGTGCCTTTATAATTAGTTAAAGTAACCTGCCTACTCACAAGCAAACAATTTTTGTTGACAAAAAAATAAATGACCATTTATTCTGGTAAAGAATATAAATAAAATAAATAGAAGGCAGCACTGGAGAACCTGCCCACATTTGTGCAACTCTGTGTGGACACTAAAATTGGGACATTGAGAAGCACATACAGGAGAGAGCCCAATTTGGTACTGGACTCCCAGAGGTCGGGAACAGCAGCAGGTGAGATATATGTCCCAAGTTTGTGGTACTACAACAGCCTGCCCTATGTCAGACCACCTTGAAGCAAGGCCATCACTTTCTGGTCTTTTTGGTAGCCTTCCCTCCAGCCTTCTTTGCTGCCTTCCTTGCTACTTTCTTTGCAGCCTGCCCTGCAGTCTTCTCTGCAGCCTTTCTTTTCCGCTTGGCTGGAGCCTGTGCCTCTGGAGGTGTACTCGTGCCAGGAGGAGGAGTAGAAGGTGGAGGAGGAGGAGGTGGAGGAGAAGAAGGTGGAGGAGGTTGAGAAGAAGAAGGTGGAGGAGGATGAGGTTGAGAAGAAGCAGGTGGAGTAGGATAGCCGTGGCTACAAATGACCGTGTCCTCGGTAAGTGCCCCCCTCACCCCCTTATTCAGCAAACTAATTGAGAGGGGCTCAAATATGAAGCGTTGGTCCACGGACATCTGGCTCATTTTGGCCATTACGAGGGTGCCATAGCCCTCTTCAGGGGTGGTAGGTTGTTGGAGTGTGGCATGTGCCTCTTTAATCAGGGCCAGTGCTGCCTCGCTCACCCTACTACTCCTACCCCTCCTGGCCCTTCTTGTTGGAAGGTGGATGGGAGGCACCTGGCACCTTGTTCTGCTACTTGGCCTTGCCATCTCCTCTGTGCCACTCACTCCTGACACCTCCTCTCTGCCACTCACTCCTGCCACCTCCTCTCTGCCACTCACTCCTGCCACCTCCTCTCTGCCACTCACCCCGGCCTCCTCCTGCCTGACACTTTCCAGACCCTCATCCTGGCTGATGTCCTCCTGTGTATAAAAAAAGGGACAGTTTGAGTTTTGGGTTCAACAATCACACACAATTTTCAGCTCATGACTGTTGCAAATTGATTGAAAATAAATAGAAAAGACAATCATTCTGACCCCAGCAGTTTTCATTCTTTTCTCCCCAACTTTTTGGGCCAATACTGTCTATCGATATGGAAAACACTTTTTGATCAAACATTAGATATTTTTTACATATTAACATCTATTTTACAGCATTTTTTTTCACAATAAATAAATGTAAAATACTATACCTGGCTCCAGACAGCCACATCTGGGTCTTCCTCCAGGATGGAAGGCTCATCTTGCTCTTGAGAAGGCTCAGCTTGCTCCTGAGAAGGCTCAGCTTGGCTGCAGGGAAAGCTGGAGGGTTGGCTGCAGGGAAGGCTGGAGGGTTGGCTGGAGCTTTTTCTGGAGCTTTTTCTGGAGGGAAGTCTGGGGGGAAGGCTGGAAAGTGACTGCCTTGTTTCAAGGTGGTCGTCAAGAAAGGACATTCTGATGTAGTACTACAACGACGGTACATATACCTTTCCTCTGAGAAGCCAGGACCTTGTTACGCTCACCCCTGTATGTGCCTCTCAAGGTCCCAATTTTAGTGTCCAGCTGTTCAGTGGTTACATGGGGCATCCTTGTGTGCACAAATGGCAGCAGGCTCTTCAGTGCTGCTGTCCTTAGCCCTTTTTGCCTATGGATGGGGTCTTTTGTCGCCCAAAGAGCGGGCAGCTCCCATAATCTTTCAATAAATTCACTAAGGAACTCCCTCATTAAATGGATTCATTGTTTCTGCAAGACAAAACAAAAAAAATATATACTAATGTCAATCACAGTCTATAAACTCTAGTAATCTTTATCCCCATATAGGCCTTCAATCTCTATGCAGTAGAGGCCACTGACACTCCGCACACGTCGCCCGCTCATGACGTTCTTAATCGATGTTTCCCCGCCCCTTCTCTTTAGGCGCGCAAACGACATGGCGTAATCAGATGAGCAGGTGTCTCCAACGACCTGGTGGAGTCTGTTGAGCAGGTGTCTGTAATTATATATTCATCGAACAATGACACAACAAGCCTGGAGCCTGATGAGGAAACCTCACAAACGAGGAGCAGATACAAGGCATCTAACATGTCCTACGCGGAAATGGTGGACATATTGCTAAAGTCTGATTATGATGCCAGGCATGGGCCCTATACCCACCCTAATTTAAGGAAGGCCAAAATTATGGAAAAAGTGGTAAAAAGTCTGAAGAGACATTTTGGGGTGAAAAGATCGAAGAAGCAGCTCAGAAAGAGGTGGTCAGATCTCAAACTGAGGGAGCCAGAACAGTTAAGGAGCATTAAGAGAATGCTTGAAAAAAGTAAATACTTCTCCTGTGTCCCTATTATTATTGTTTTTCAGAACTTGCATGTTGCTCCATGTTGTTGCTTTTGAATATAGGACCTTAGAAAATAACCGTTGTTTCAGACACATCGTTGGGCCACTACATACGATGTTTTATGAAGATACAGGGTTAAAAATATTTTAATATGCCTGTTTATATTCAAGAAATATTTTTACATTGGTGTCTAGCTGGTGTGTTTGTAACTAGAATTAAAATTAAAATTACATCAGTCTAAAGGAGAGGACACTCAGCAGCTGTATACACATCTGCACTCAAGAGCACTAGTGTGGGCCACCAGAACAACCTTTTTAGGGTGACCCACACAGGTGCTCCTGTGCATTTTTGGGGTGTCTACATGTGTGAAACTTGTCCCAAAAAGGTGAGTAGTCAAGAGTTGGGTTTGCAACAATCATGTCTTCTGATGGTAACTCTGCCCAAACAGACACATGTACCCCACTTCCAACCAATGTTTAATTTCCCTAATTTTGCCCTCAAATACAGTTTTGTTCAAAAGTATTCAACCCCCCAATGCTGTAAAGGGTTTTAGGGAATTTAGTGTACATTTGTAATTGTATTCAGAATGAAATCCTACAAGGACTTCTTAAAGAACCATATGCAAATAAAATGACATCAATTGGTTTTGTAATACAGTAGTAAATGTTTCTTTTGTGAGTTCTTCATTTACACAATTATTCAACCCCTTAAAGACTACCACTCTGAAGAACAGAGGTCCATTGAAGTGTTTTCAATCAGGTATTGAAAACACCTGTGGATGTCAGGGAGCAGCAATAAAGCCTAATAAGCACCAATTAGGCAGCTTTAAAATGACTGTGATACTCAGCTCCTTCTAGACATTTACTGGTGTGGTTACAAACATGGTGAAGTCAAGAGAATGGTCCAGGAAGACAAGAGAAGAGGTGATTACACTTCACAGGAAGGGCAATGGCTATAAGAAGATTGCAAAGATGTTAAACATACCAAGAGACACCATAGGAAGCATCATTCGCAAATTCAAGGCAAAGGGCACTGTTGAAACGCTACCTGGTCGTGGCAGAAAGAAGATGCTGACTTCGACTGCTGTGCGCTACCTGAAGCATAGAGTGGAGAAAAGTTCCCGTGTGACTGCTGAGGAACTGAGAAAAGATTTGTCAGATGTGGGTACTGAAGTTTCTGCTCAGACAATACGGCGCACACTGCGTAATGAAGGCCTCCATGCCAGGACTCCCAGGTGCACCCCCTTGCTGTCTCTTTGATTTAATTGTAAGCAGGATGACTGAATGATCAAAATCAATGTCAAACTGGCCAAAACAATCAATTTCAGCGGGGGTTGAATAATTTTGAATACAACTGTATGTGTGTGCTAAGTGTACTTTTTGTTTCATTCTCATAGGGGAGAGAAGACAGGGAGGACACCACTCCTCAGAGCCCAGGAAACACAGACCTAACCAACCACCTCGCCGGGAACCCAGACCTCACCAACCACCTTGCCAGGAACCCAGACCTCACCAACCACCTTGCTAGGAACCCAGACCTCACCAACCACCCAGACCTCAGGATGTGGAGGAAGAAGAGGTGTAGGACGTGGTGGAAATTCCCACAACAGGTCAGTATCTGTCACCACAGCTTCAGGTAATAAGAGATGTAGGCCTGCAGATTTCCTAATACCTTTTTTTTTGTTTTTGGTTTAGGGGATAAACATGTGGCTGAAGAAAGACCTAGATTCTCCCATTCGAGGGCCCAAAACATCCTCCTACAAATCAAGGCATGCAGTAGGGAGATGTACGTCATCAAACAAAGATTGGCCTTTATTGAGGAAACATTTAAGGACATAATTGATGACTTGGGGGAAAACTAATAAGACCCCCTTTTTTTACCCCCCAGTTTACTCAATTGTTTTTTTGCACTTTTACAAACAAGCCAAAATTTGAAGATGCACACAGTGGGTCAACATGTGCTATCTGCCATCTGAGGATATCTATGTACGTTTTTTGTGGGTGCAACCCCTTCCTCACAACTCAAGTAGGTGAAAGGAAGAAGGGGTTGCACCCACAAAACATGTCCATTGGATCACCCATGATGGCAGATAGCACATGTTGACAATAGGGATCAGGAGGAAAATACCAATTTTTTACCCTAAAAAGACTGTGTGCGTCTTCAAATTTTGGCTTGTTCAGGGGTGACAACACCCCATCTTATTATGGGCAGGTAGATAATTTAATAAAAATTAGAATGTCTGAGTTATTGCCTAGAGGTTTACATTGTTGTATTTTGTGGTATGTTATTTAATTTTTTTTCTTTTCCTAAAAAAAAAAAAAATGCCACTTTTTTTGGCAATTAAAAAAACAAAAAACAAAAAAAATTATACACCTCAAATATGTTTTTAAGACCATGTGTGTGAATATGCACCAAGTATTTTTTTTAAAAAAACAACAACAAAGTGTGGCTTGTTTTTCTTAAAACCCCTAGAACTTTTTTTGTGTTTAGTTTTGGAGTTACCAGTGAAATGGTTGTTAGTTCATAATGAAAATACACTTGACACTACAAGTAGTACACTAGGAAGAACTAGGAGACCGCTAAAATCAACACAAGCAAGAAATCAAAAATGTAATCTCAACAGATTTCTTTATGTTTTTTCTTAAAATATTGAATTTACACATTGGCTGGCATTGGAATGGCCCCCCTACCCGAAATATTCCACGTACTTATCCCGGACTGCACGGGCACTTTGGGGGGGCAAGCCAGTAAGGGCATGTTCTAGACCCGGCAAGGTGATTTCACCTGAGGCAAGTCCGGCCTCGGGCCCAACTGTAGCCATATAAGTAGAAGACTGTCTCCTTAGGAAATTATGGAGAATACAGCAACAAAAAATAATATAGTTCCATTTATATTCCGCCATGTGCATAGAGGTTAAAAACAGGCGGAAGGCGTTCTCCACAACTCTTCGGACTCTGGCCAGCCAGTAGTTGAACACCCTCCTCCCTGGGGTGAGGGTCTGCTGGGGGAATGGCCTCATGAGATGCTGTCCCAGGCCAAAGGTTTCATCATATTGGTAAAGTGATAATGCGCAACCCACAAACTTAAAATTAAAAAATCTATATATAAGGAAAAGGTAAAAATAACATCTAGTAAATTAAACCAGAAAAAAATCTATACTGCAAATTCCTGTGTGAAAAGTTAATTCAAAAGCACATAGGAGCTGGTAGTCCAAAGCACATGAGCTAGTAATGAATGCAAAGAATCAATCATAGTCCATAAACCGACATTCCTAGCTTCTGACACCAACGATCCACTTGCTTGAATATAGAAATATTGATACATCCATATAGTGCAGATAACACAGTGAATAATGTAGGTAGCAGTAGAACAGTCAGCATACACAGCTCTCCCGGATGTTTTAAAATTAAGTAGCAACAAAATAGATATATATTGGCAACGTCTTTGAAAAATATGTACTCCAACCTACGCGGCGTTTCGCCTTTCTAACAGGCTTCAACTGGGAAAGGAGGCACTATATAAATCCTGTATAAAAATAATAACTTGAAGATGACACAATATTTACAATGTCCTACAATATAACATTTTGACAAGTCTTTGTTTTGTCTTTAGCAAGGAAACTGTCAGGTCACTTGAGGCCAGGTAAAAGATGCACACCGCTGGGGTTAGGAGCGCACCTCTAAGGTCGTGGACAACTCGGCTGCCTGCTGCGGATGGAGCTCTGGGTGGTTCAGGAAAGAAGCTCCACCTGAACACTGACACAAACCAAACAGAAAGCTAGAGCGTAAGATTCTCCTGGGCGCGGAACCTAATAGCCAGCAGGTTTTTACCAGAGCCTCTAGTGGTGAGGATGGATTTGGCTACAGCTGACTCCAGGTCTCCCAGCTCCAGCTCACGGGCTGGCTCTGGTGGACAGCGGAAGCAACAGTACAGGGTTAAACACAGAATAGTCAGGAGAACAAGCCAAGGTCGGGGCAACTAGGAGACAGGGATTGTCAGGAAGGCACGTCAAGATCAGGGTCACTAGCAGACAGGAATGGTCAGGACACGCCAAGGTACATGAAAGTCAGAGATAATCATACAGTAGGATACCACACCAGAAGCCTAAACACAAACTTTTGCTTGGCAAAGCTGGCTTGCAGTGCACAGGGTTAAATAGTGTTTCCTGTTGAGAGGCTGGTGTGGAGCCATGCTGAGCTCATACTTAAACGCACAGGTGTGAAGACATGCTCTCTAAAGCTGAGACACAGACCTGAGAGATAAGCAGACAGCCAGAGCATAAAACGTTACTGCAGATTCATGACAGAAACCTTCTGGGTTACTGGAGGTAGAAGTAGGTATATTTGAGATGATTCAAAAGAAGGGGTCTATTTCTTCCTGAAAAACACAAAATCTCCTGCGCTCTGGTGTTTCGCCAAACCGGGTACAGCAGTGTAGTCTAACGGCAAAAATCAGGAGTCTTGCAGCCCTCCACAGAACAAAGGGTGTTCATATGGCTAAAACGAAACAAAAAAGAAAAGGAGGGCGCACCGACCTTGTGCATTACCACTTAAAATTTTTAATTAAAACAGAATAAAAAGCAATGGTCCTACTCACAAGACAATCTTAAATATGCGCTTTTCAGACAACTGGACTGGGCCTCGCGACACCTGCCAGTGGAACTTCAGACATCTGAACGGCTGACGCGTTTCTGGGCGTACCCCTTCTTCCTGTGTTAGGGGACTCCTGTCCCCTAACACAGGAGGGGAATAGGTAGGGACCACTGTAATATATCCTGGCCGTGTGAAGGGTGTTCGTGTCTCTGGGAACTGGAATCACATCTTTATGTTTAGGTGGGTCTCGAGTCTCCTGCCGCTTGTCATGTACTGGCAGGGAGACTGGGGTCTGTACAGAGGTGTGCAGATTGTTCTGTCACTCTCTGTCTGTCTCAGTCGTGGCAGACATTCTGGTTTGGCAGCAGAGTTGGGGAATGCCCCGCGATAGGGGTGGGACTTACAGCCATTGGCCAGTAGTGTCGGGTGACGCCCACACATACACACATGCACCCAAATAAAAGCAGGACATGCAGTAGGAGAGAGGTATCACGGACCATCCAGGCTTTGAAGAAGGGGGTACGCCCCAGAAACGCGTCAGCCGTTCAGATGTCTGAAGTTCCACTGGCAGGTGTCGCGAGGCCCAGTCCAGTTGTCTGAAAAGCGCATATTTAAGATTGTCTTGTGAGTAGGACCATTGCTTTTTATTCTGTTTTAATTAAAAATTTTAAGTGGTAATGCACAAGGTCGTGCGCCCTCCTTTTCTTTTTTGTTTTTGTTTCTATTTCTTCCTGAACCTGCACAAGGAACATTTCCATTTAATGCCCTAAGGTTTTCATCACTGGTGAGAGCTGATGTGCAGAAAGGAGCTTGATGATCAAAATCTTCTAAAATATGACCATAGGCAACTCAGAAGTAGAAGGGAAGTCAGTCAGAGGGAAACAATGCACCTTCTTCAAAAAAACAAGCTAAGGCTATTTAAACCAATATGCTCCCCTCATTTGGCAAGATCAATGAGTAAGTAAATAGAAACGCTTTTCCAATAGCATTGTGGTATCAAAAGATGCTGAAGTTGTATCTTAGAAGCTTATTTATAGACAATGTTCTGCACAAAAACTTTACAAGTAGTGATAAAGTTCTTCAAACAGTCTTTTATCTGGCAGCACGAGTACACCCATGAGACAAATTAGACAGATTTATAAATCCCCTGGAAACCAGCTAGTTTGGAACTTTGCCACTAAGTGAGAAACATGGCCCAATGCTAAAGAAGTTAACATATGTTCCCCAGGGAACTTCATTGAGATAAAGTGATGCTGTGGGGAGAATAGAAGCAGAAATGATAATGTAAGCAGGGCCTATGAAAGAACTGTCAGATTTAAACCATCTGCTTTGAGGTTTTTCTTTCCAGAGTAAAAATCAGGGTCCAGTGAGCATAATGGGGATTCAGTCTTCATGCCATCTGTGGACATTGTAAATTTTTATGATCAGTGTAAATAATAACTGAATCAACGTTCATCTCAAGTCCAATTTTGTAAAAATACAGGTTCCCTAAAGGCATTCACATAATTCAGAGATGATTGGCAGAGCTTACTTGTTTTTTGTCCTTCACTGTTACCTTTTTTAGTAAAGAGGCAAAGCTAACCATAGTCTATTCCATAAACATAAAATCCAAGATATGCTGGTAAAGTGAATTAAGATATTCAAGCGGGGAAACAGCGGCAGGTATGAACCTACCTAGAGGTACCTACACATATCTGCAGCAGGCTATTAAACCTTCCTTCCACAGTCGATTTTCTGGCTAATTTGATAGGCAAATCTTGGGCACTGTCTGATAGTCCCTTCTCTACTTCCTGTGCAGTCCCTATTGGCTAGTAATGCAATGGGTGTGGCTGACCAGTAATTTTTTTGGAAAGATCAAAGTTTCCCTGTCAGAACAGCCCAGTCTACATAAGAAGGTTTAGGAGGCAGCTGCGGGTATGCACAGGCACATCTAGGTGGCCGCCCCCCTCCCCAGTAACAGTTCATTTAAACTTTAGTCTAAAAATGAAGTCCTGATGGATCAGTTAGGCCTGCCCCTTTTGCAGATATAGCTATGTACAACATTAAAAATACTGTAAGTGCCTATACTGTTTAAAACCCAGTAATGTATTGTCTCACCCTGCTCTACATATGCTCAATTGCTTTGTATTTTCAGCACTGTGCCTAAAATCAAAACCAATATTCGGCTGATCAGCTGACAACTTTAATATTTACTGCTGCTGAAGGGGGAAGAAAGCAACAGGAATAACAAAGACTGCACAGTGGTTACAGAGATTAGGGAGGGAGAAAAGAAAAGCAGGAGAGGTGACAGGACAAAATCTGCTGCCAAGGAGATACAAAAAAGTTAAACTTACAAGTATAGGGGGTTATTTACTGAAGGAAAATCCACTTTTGCACTACAGGTGCAAACTTCAAGTGCACTTGAAATTTCACTGAAAGTGCACTTGGAAGTGCAGTCGCTGTAAATTTGAGGGGAAGATCTGAAATGAGGGGAAACTCTGCTGATTTTATCATCTTATCATGTGCAAGCTAAAATGCTGTTTTTTTTTTTTTTCCTTGCATGTCCCCCTCAGATTTACAGTGACTGCACTTTCAAGTGCACTTTGCACTTGTAGTGCAAAGTGGATTTGCCTTTCGTAAATAACCCCTATAGTGTCTTATCTTATCTCCCTAATTCTCTCTCTTTTCTCCCTGGCAGTAACAGCTATGAACTTGCACTGTGAAATTTCAGTCAGCCTTCCTCTCTATTTGAACCAAGACATACAATCAAGACTGGAAATATTTTAATTGAAGAAAGTGAAATTTCATTTTTGAGACTAAGGCTAGGTTCAAACATGTCCAGCTGTGGACATGTGTGAACCGACTCCATTGAAAGCCGGTCCGGTTAACATGTTATGCAAATTAGATGAAGATAAAAACACATCCTATTCGCATAAATGTGAAGTGAACCTAAGGCGAGGGGGGAGAGTTTCCAATAATTTTGTTTTGAAAATTGCATTTTATGGTATATACTCAAATCCAAAATGTTTTAACTCTCGAGCAAGTTCACAAATGCAGTTTTTATGTAAGCAACCCTTGATTGGATTTATATTATTATTATTAGTAGTATTCTTATTATTTACTGTTGATCTCCATAAAAGCTGAAGTGCTAAGTTTATAACAGAATATGAGAAAATGGAAAACTAAAACTAAAAGTGGCATGTGAATTTCCTTAGCTCTCCAGAAAGGTTTTAATACAAGTAGTCAGCTGTTTACTCAAAAATAGAAAATAGCCAATGACAAGGTTTATGTGGTTTATTTCCTGTCTCGTGTGCTGCTCGGTGACAGCAAGCAATGCATAAGTGACCTTTGAACCATCTCTTATATTTACCTACTGCAAATAAAGAGTATCTAGCTCATGCAAGCCATTGCCTAGAGCATTGCTCTTTTATCTTCTTGGATGCAATTAACATTTTCCATTATGATAACCTTTTGTTTTCATTTGGTCAAGCAGTATTGGAACTATTGGTAAGCCTAGCACAGATCAATAAAATAAACTGTAGACATGGCAACAGAACACGGTATTCCACAATTGCCCTAGAGATAGCAATGTGGTTATTGTTTTATCCATGTAGATTTGTAACCCTTATTTATTGTTGGATTCAATGACTTTTCACCAAACGTACTTAATAAAGCATTGTGTTCATCATCCTCCCATGAGGATATTCAATACCTTTTTATAATTTATGGTAAAGTACAAATCCAATGTCAGACAACAGGAATGTGTTTTATAAAAGTGTATATTAGAAAATATATAAAGTAATATAGTTTTACTTGTTTAGCGCTCTCTGATATCAATGAAAAAAAGAATTTCTACCACAAAGTGGTAGAAAAAACACTGCGCTGACAGATAAAAAAGTATAAACCACACGTGAATGTGAATAGCTGCCGGTACCAAATACTCAAAATACCAAAGTAAAAGAACGCTAAAAACAAAATAAGTACAGCGCTAAAACATGAAAATGACCACCAAACAATAATTGAGGATTGGTGAAAAATAAATGATAAACTGTGAATAAGAACAACTGTTCAAATAAAGTCCAGGAATTATATTAATCCACATCCGTGTATTAAAAAAGATTCATGGAAAAAAATTGTGTTGAAGAAGAAATCCTCCACCAAAAGGGACACCCAATAAATAAAGATGCAGTCTCCTTACCAGATAGTAAGACCGGTATTGCAGCGGTCTTATGGGGCCCAGGGATTTTAAAAGTCTTCCCAAAAAGACTGCCTCTGAAGCTGGAACGAATCTCATAGACTGTGTGCATACCACCAATGATTGTCACTTCAAGCTCCCATGTAATGAAAGACAATGGAAAACCACATAGTGTAAATCCGTTTGATATAGAGGTTTAATCGAATAAAGGTGTGCACTTACAGTTAGTATGGAACAGTACAGCGTATGGATAAATGTATGGAGTGGCGTCTCCTCTGTGTTTCCTCCGTCTGCTCAGGCTCCGTCGCCGTGTGTCTCCGCGTAGTGCGTGATGACGTCACTCTGATATCACCCTATAGCTATACAGTCTCTCACTACATCACAGAAAACTCTGACTAACCTAAAAATTAAAGTGGAAAAAAATAAGTTGCAAGAGTAAATTTTGATTAAATTGACTACACCCACTTCTACACTGAAGACAGATAACTATTTTTATTGCTGCATGTGAAAATGCGTGACAGCTTCAAATTGCTGCTTTGGATACCAGTAACCAACAACTCTAATGCCTCGTACACACGATCAGTTTTCCCGACAAGAAAAGTGTGATGTGAGCTCCCTGCCAAGAAAAGATTGAGAGCGGGATGTAAATTTTCATGACAGGAAAAATTCCTACCGGGAATAGCGGTCGTCTGTATGCAATTAACACGCAAAAAAAAAACGTACATGCTCAGAATCAAGCAGAAGAGCCGAAATGCCTATTGAACTTCATTGATCTTGGCTCGTCGTAGGTCTTGTACGTAACCACGTTCTTGACGTTCGGAATTTCAGACAAGATTTGTGTGACCGTGTGTATGCAAGACAAGTTTGAGACGTTTTATTGCTGAAAAAAATTCACAGTTTTCCTGTCGGAAAAACTGATCGTGTGTACAGGGCATTACAGGCTTCAGCATAAAGCTGGTCGTACACTAGTAGAATTTCATTCAAAACTTTTCATTTTAGGAACATTTTAAGAAAATTCAAAGGAGCAGGATGGAAAAATGTTCTTGAACAAATGAGTTTCAAGCAGTGAATGTGGTTTTCATTTGGGAAAGTTCATTCACTCCAAAACCAAATGTTAAAGCAGAAATTTTTCAAGTACATATGAACGACATAATGTATATCATGTCATTGAATGTACTGATGAGAATTTTCATGTGAATGTTCCTTCAAAAATCTGCTAGTGTGTGGCCAGCTTGACAAACAAAAATAGTAACCACCCCAATTCACAACTAGCTTTTAGAATAAGGTGCACATTAAAGAGTGCACAAATAAAACAAAAGAAAATGCAGCACAATTACCAGATAGCATGCAATAAAAAATAGAAAAACTAACAGGGGCAGATCCACATACATCTGCGCCAGGCGCAGCGTATCTAAGATACGATACGCCGCCGTAACTTATCTTTTTTTTTTTTTAATCCACAAAGAATCCGCGCCATAAGTTACTGTGGCGTAGTGTATCTCTCGCGGCGTAAGGGCACGGAATTCAAATGGATCTAATGGGGGTGTGTTTTATGTTAATACGTCGTGACCCAACGTAAACAACGTTTTTTTGGAACTGCGCATGCGCCGTCCCTGGGGGTATCCCAGTGCGCATGCTCAAAATTAAACCAGAACCAGCCAATGCTTACGACGGTGACGTCATTCTATGCAAATTCCTATTCGCGAACGACTTACGCAAACAACGTAAAAAATTCAAAATTGTATGCGGGAAGGACGGCCATACTTAACATTGAGTACGCCTCATAATAGCAGCTTTAACTATACGCCGGAAAAAGCCGAACTAAAACAACGTAAAAAAATGCACCGGCCAGACGTACGTTCGTGGATCGCCGTAAATAGCTAATTTGCATACTCAACGTGGATTTAGACGGAAACGCCACCTAGCGGCCGCCGAAAAATTGCATCTAAGATCCGACGGCGTACTAAGACTACGCCTGTCGGATCTAGCCGAGATGCCGTCGTATCTTGTTTTGAGGATTCAAAACAAAGATACGACGCAGGAATTTAGAAATTACGCCGGCGTATCAATAGATACGCCGGCGTAATTTCTTTGTGGATCTGCCCCAAAATGTTTAACATTTCTGCTAAAAGCAGAGGTTTTATTTGCACAACATTTGCAAATATGCGTGAAAGCCCCACTGCCTCGTCTAACGTACAGTAAAGTCTTATGCCGCGTACATACGATCATTTTTCAGCATGAAAAAAGCGTTGTTTTTAAAAAATTTCATTTAAAATGATTGTGTGTGGGCTTCACATCATTTTTCGGGTTCTAAAAAACGACCACATTTTTTTTTTAGAACATGCTGTATTTTTTTACGACGTTTTAAACTATGTTGTTTTTCGGGATGTAAAAAATTATCGTGTGTGGGCTAAAACTAAGTTAAAAACCTGCGCATTCTCAGAAGCAAGTTATGAGACGGGAGCGCTCGTTCTGGTAAAACTACCGTTCATAATGGAGTAAGCTAGTGTTTTTCAACTCCAGTCCTCAAGGCGCACCAACGGGTCATGTTTTTAGGCTATCCATTATTTTGCACAGGTGATTTGATCAGTTTCACTGCCTTGGTAATTACCTTGGCCATTTTATCTGAGGGAAATCCTGAAAACATGACCTGTTGGGGCGCCCTGAGGACTGGAGTTGGGAAACACTGGAGTAAGCACATTCATCACGCTGTAACAGACAGAAAAGCGCAAATCGTCTTTTACTAACACGGAACCAGCTAAAGCAGCCCCAAGGGTGGCGTCATCAGCATGGAACTTCCCCTTTATAGTGCCGTTGTACGTCACTGCGCTTTTCAAGAGCATTTTTTTAAAACGATGGTGTGTGGGCAATATCGTTTTAATGATGAAGTTGGAAAAACTTTGTTTTTTCTACATGCTGAAAAATTTATTTTTTAATGCCGAAAAATGATCGTGTGTACGCGGCATTAGGCTCCACGCACACTGGCTTTTTAAATTGTTGCTTCCACAGGAGTTTTGTGTTCTGCCTGTAGAAGCAGCTCAATGTTATCCTATGTGTCCATGCACATTTGGATGTTAAGAGGCATATTTTGAGTTTAACGTTTAGAGGCAGAAAAAAAAACGTTCTGGTTTGCATTTCTGATTGGAGCTTGGAGGCAGAAAAAACGTAAAACTCTCCTAAACTCGTCTAAACATTGTACAAAAAATACTCTATATGAGCGTT
This sequence comes from Rana temporaria, assembly GCF_905171775.1. NCBI lineage: Eukaryota > Metazoa > Chordata > Amphibia > Anura > Ranidae > Rana > Rana temporaria. Next base: position 119,729,888 of record NC_053496.1, read on the forward strand.
TTTTACTCACGAGAGAACAGACGTTTTTTTAAGCCCAGTGTGCATGGAGCCTCAGCCTTTGAGAGCCTTCATGTTGGAGCATATACAGTATATCAATGGATAAATTAAGGACAGGTATGCCTGAAGGTAACCCTAAAGAGAGCAGCCCAGAAGAGCACAATGGCAGCCGAAGGCCAAAACTACCCAGAAGTGTTACGGATCTTGCTAGTTACCACAGCCTGTGATTCTGGGTACTGCAGAACAATGCATCTAAATGTATATGCAGATATAATTTTGTACCGGTATTGAAGGTCTGGAGTCTGTTGGTACCAATTGAGTACAGACCCATGTATTTAAAGTGAATGTGTATTTGTGGAATACATTTCTCTATATATTCAAAACTAAAAACACATTTAATTTTTTTTTTTTTTTTAGTAATGTAATTATCCAGTACCAATATGAATATTGTATGCTCACCACTGGCAGCCAGCAGATGGAGCTCTGGGCTACCTTACCTTTTTACCTAAATGATTTGGTCTGTGTGTGAACAGACCTTAATAACAATGATTTGTTACATTACACACATCTGAGTGGCACGCCCTTCCCTCTCTACTTTGCACATATTATGACCAACCTGAATTTTCAGTTAGACAAAAACATTCTGAAAGTGAGGTGCCAGTGCTTGGCTTTCTTCTTCTGAGGAAAGCTCAGAATGCTCTGCAAACACTGTTATGGAAACACTCAGTGTTAAATATTCATTTGTAAAATAAATATTGTATAAACTCATTAAAAATTAATAACATAATTTCAAAAACTTGTAATCTTAAAACAAGTGATATAAAACTGACCAAAAAAGGTTTATAGTTTTCATTTAACTGTCTGTTACATTGTAATTAGTTATGGCAATCGGAAAGAAGCCTAGGATCTGTTTATACATGATATGTAGCTGCTGTTGTTTGTGCAGATACCCGTTTGTCAAAGAAGTTGCAAGAAATGTAATTACAGCAGCATTTTCTTGTACTTTCTTCTGAGCTGTAGATCTTTCTGCACTGTGTGTGAACAGCTCCGGCTCTTCCATCTGCATCTCACAATATCCTGCTGATTGAGCTTGTCTCTAGGCTTCTTGACTGAAAAAGGATTATGAGAACAAAGATGGCGGTGGGCACAGTCACATACAGTACAAACTCACACCCTATACTTTACAAAGATAAGATTCAACATCAATGTTCCATTTCAACTGCAGATGAAATATTTCTTTGTGACTGTTTCATGCATTAACATACAGTATATTCATTTTTGCCCAGTTATATACATATTTATACAGTATCGTATGCTGTTACATTGACTGATACTGGTAACATGTTATAACATACTGACAAAAAATGTAAACAGTTGTAAAGGCTAAAGGTTTTTTACCTTAAAGGGTCACTAAAGGAAAAAAATTTTTTTGCTGAAATGACTGTTTACAGGGTATAGAGACATAATAGTTAACTGATTCCTTTTAAAAACAATTAAAAATAGATAAAAATCATATAATGTACCTGTAGTTTTTTAGTTTCGTTTTTGCATTTAGTTTCGTTTTAGCATGTTATGCTGTATTTGTGCTGGACAGTGCCATAGAGCAGTATTGGTTTGAAAACGAAACTAAAATCTCCCAGTTCTGTGGTGATCAGGAAACAGACAACCAGGAAGTGTCCAAAACAGAGGAGAATTACAGCAACATCAGAGCAAAAACGAACAATGAGGACATGAAACCAGGACTGCAGTAAGGTAAAGGAAGCTATTTAGCTAAAAAAAAAAAATCCTTTAGTGACCCTTTAATGCATTCTCTGCATTAAAGTGGATGTAAATCCTCACATATACCCAGTGAAATGAACAGTCTAAGACAATACACAAAGATGAAACAAATCTCCCTACATATGCTTTACATGTATATCTGCTGTCCTCAGCTTTTTAGTTTCCTTAGAAAGTACACATCGTGTTAGATATTTTTCTTGCTGTTTCAGCAGTAGGTGTGGAGCTGGTTGGAGGAAAGGCACACACCCCCATCCACATAGGCAGAGGAACGACATTTCATTTACGACAAGATTCTTGGTTGTGTGTACGAGGCCTCATGCCGCGTACATACGATTATTTTTCGGGTTGTAATAAACAAAATTTTTCAGGCTCTAGAAAAAACAAAGTTTTTTTCAACTTCATCATTAAAACGGCCTTGCCTACACACATCGTGAAAAAAAAATGCTCTAGCAAAGCGCGGTGACGTACAACACGTATGACGGCACTATAAAGGGGAAGTTCCATGCGGATGGCGCCACCCTTGGGGCTGCTTTAGAGAACCCGAAAAATGCTCTGAAGCCCACACACGATCGTTTTAAATTAAAAAATTTTTAAAACGTTGTTTTTTACAACCTGAAAAATGATCATGAGAGACTTGAGGGGGAGGGTGAACTAGAATTACATCGGGCACACAGGTCAGTTAGGGGTCAAACATTAATGGAGAGTGGAATGGGGATAGATGGGGGGAGGGTTTTGTCAGGTGACAAGAAAGTTCCCATGTTGCAAACAGCCATTGGAAACTATAGTGCCATTTGTACTACTAAAAATTATATGAAAAACACCAGAGAAAAATGTAACAATACATTTAAGTGTTTGTTCACCAATGCCAGAAGTCTGCCAAGCAAAACAGGTGAGTTGGAAGCTCTGGTGCATGAGGAGAGCTATGATGTTATCGGTATTGCAGAAACTTGGCTTCAATCCTCACATGACTGGGATATTAATATTCCTGGCTATGCTCTCTTTCGGAAAGAAAGGGTAAAAATGAAAGGTGGAGGGGTCTGTCTCTATGTGAGAAGTGACCTCAAAGCAAGCGTGAAAGAGGACCTGTTTGATGGAGAGTGTGATGAGGCTGAAGCATTATGGGTGGAACTGCATACAGATGTGCGTAGTTCAAAGTTAATCATTGGAGTTTGTTATAGACCACCCAATGTTAATGAGGAGGTGGAGACTCAGCTCCTTGCACAGATGGAAAGGGCTGCAAGGGCTGGGACGGTGATAATAATGGGGGTTTTGAACTACCCAGAAATTGACTGGAATAATGGCACTGCTGGGACAGTTAAAGGACAAAAATTTGAAAATCTATTGCAGGACAATTTTATGGTCGAGTTTGTTGAGGCCCCAACTAGGAATGATGCTCTGTTAGACCTGGTAATCTCCAACCATGCATAGCTTATTACTAATGTTACTAATGTGCAGATAAAAGAACACCTGGGTAGCAGTGATCATAACATGATTTCATTTAATGTTAACTATAAGCAAGAAATACATACAGGAAAGATAAAAACACTAAATTTCAAGAGAGCAAATTTTCCAAGGATGAGGGCTGCTCTCCATGACTTAGACTGGGAGGGAATATTGGCACCGATGAACACAGAACAGAAATGTGAATTCTTCAAAAAGACTGTTTGGAACCTCACTGAAAAGTATATTCCCATGGGCAATAAGTTTAAGGCTAAAAATAAAACCTATGTGGCTCACGGTCAAAATTAAAAAAGCTATAAACAATAAGAAAATAGCTTTTAAAAAATATAAAAATGAAGGAACACTAGTGTCGTTTAAATGTTACAAAGATTATAACAGGATATGTAAAAAGGAAATCATGGATGCAAAAATTCAAAACAAACGACAGATTGCAAAAGATAATAGGACAACCCCCCAAAAAATCTTTAAATATATTAATAGTAAAAAGGTGAAGTCTGAGCATGTAGGCCCCTTACAAAATAATCTAGAGTGGGTGACTGAGGATAAAGTGAAGGCAAATTTATTAAATGTTTTCTTCAGCTCTGTGTATACAATGGAGCATGGGGGAGCTCATGTCCATAATGGGGGGTGGGAGTGACACAGCCCCAAATGATCCACAATGGCTCAAAAGTGACGCAGGGCCAATGTGGTGCCCATATTTAAAAAGGGAGCAATGTATTTACCAAGTAACTATAGACCTGTTAGTTTAACTTCTATAGTTGGGAAGATACTGGAACGTTTAATAAAAGACCACATGGATGAGTTCTTGCTGGAAAAAAACTATTTAAGCAGCAGACAGCATGGATTCATGAAAGACAGAAGTTGTCAGACAAACCTGATTTCCTTTTATGAAGAGGTAAGAAAAACCCTGGACAGAGGTGTGGCTGTGGACGTGACCATAATTGGATTTTGCAAAAGCGTTCGATACATTTCCGCACACACACGGCTCATGTGTGAGGTAAAGTCTACAGGATTGGATATATCAGTTTCTAAATGGATAGAAAACTGTCTGAAAGACAGAATTCAGAGAGTCGTGGTTAATGATTCATACTCTGAATGGTCGAAGGTTATCAGTGGTGTACCCCAAGGTTCAGTGTTGGGACCCTTACTTTTTAATATATTTATAAATGAAATTGGGTCTGAGATCAAAAGTAACATTTCTGTCTTTGCAGATGACACCAAGCTATGCAGTGGAATAACGTCCTTACAGGATGTCTCCAATTTACAAGCCGACCTCAATGCTCCGTCTAATTGGGCGACTATGTGGCAGATGAGGTTTAATGTTGATAAATGTAAAGTTATGCACTTGGGGGCTAAGAATATGCATGCATCATACATACTAGGGGGAGTACAACTGGGGGGATCTGTAGTGGAGAAGGATCTGGGGGTTTTAGTTGATCATAAGCTCAACAATGGCATGCAATGCCAAGCTGTGGTTTCCAAAGCGAGCAAAGTCCTTTCTTGTATTAAGAGAGGTATGGACTCGAGAAGGAGATATATCATTTTGCCCCTGTAAAAATCATTATTAAGACCTCATCTGGAATATGCAGTTCAGTTTTGGGCACCAGTTCTCAAAAAGGATATGGGGGAACTGGAGAAAGTGCAGAGAAGGGCAACCAAACTGATAAGAGGCATAGAGGAGCTCAGCTATGAGGAAAGTTTAGAAGAACTAAATGTATTCACTCTTGAGAAGAGGAGAATAAGGGGGGATATGATCAACATGTACAAATATATAAGGGGTCCATATAGTGAACTTGGTGTTGAGTTATTCACTTTACAGTCAACACTGAGGACAAGGGGGCACTCTTTACATCTAGAGGAAAATGGATTTCACCTCCAAATACGGAAAGGTTTCTTCACAGTAAGAGCTGTGAAAATGTGGAACAGACTCCCTCCAGACATGGTTCTGGCCAGCTCAGTAGATTGCTTTAAGAAAGGCCTGGATTATTTCCTAAATGTACATAAAATAACTGAGTAATAAGATTTGTAGGTAAAGTTGATCCAGGGTAAATCCGATTGCCTCTCGGGGGATCAGGAAGAAATATTTTCCCCTGCTGTAGCAAATTGGATCATGCTCTGCTGTTTTTTTTTTTGCCTTCCTCTGGATCAACTGTGGGTATGGAGTTGGGTGTATGGGATTGTACTGTGTTTTTTATTTTGTTTGTTTATTTTTTTGTGGTTGAACTGGATGGACTTGTGTCTTTTTTTCAACCTGACTAACTATGTAACTATTATCGTGTGTACGCGGCATCAGAGTCGGAGGGGAGTATGCACAATGGAACATATATAGATTGTTAATGATTCACATTTTTTATTAAATGCTGCTTTTTCTCCTTTTAGTATGCAATTGGGGGGGGGGGGATACAAGGAGATTGATTGTCTGTTTTAAATGGAAAAAAAAGTTAATAAAGATTATTTAAAGGAAAAAAAAAAGCACAAACAGCATCAGTCTTTCTCCAAGATTTCTCTCAGGCCTCTGTTCACTGTGTGATGCCTTCCTCCAGTATCAGCCAGACTGTGCACTATGTGAGCTACTGTGAGCTTTCTGGACAAATTCTACACAGACTCTGTTGCAACTGTTCGTGCAGCTTTGGTAGAGGATTCCCCAGCTCTCCCTAAACTGGTACCACACAGAATTACCTGTAGACTTTTCTGGATCACCTTGGGGGGCAGACAGTCCTTTCAGGCTGGGTCACTCTCCAAGAGGCTAAGAACCCTGCTGTTCTGGGCTCCAGAATAGTTATACACCCCTCAGCCCCCTGCTGGTCACTCTCCAAACCAGGGATTCGCTAAGGCTGTATGAATAATTCAACCCTGGATCTGTCCCTTCCAATCCACTATTTTCCAGCACCTTCTGGAAGGCGAGTCTGCAGCTGTAGAACCCAGAACAGCCTTTACCAATCAAACCCAGCTTCACTGATTACAGCAAAGCCTAAAATAAACTAAATTGACCTACTATTATACTAGGAGGGTGCTACATGTGAGACTATGAATAACTTCAACTAGTTCAATTGGGGGGAGTTTTGGAACCTGGTAAGGTCTCATGCCTCCATCCCTGTTTACATGAGAAATGGGGGCAAGGTGGGACTTTGAGCAGCAATGTATATATCTGAAATGAAACATTAAATTTTCTTATTCAAAAAGGTGGAAGTAGTTTCAGGCACAAAAAAGCGCACCTCATCCCAATAGGTAATAGGTAGAAAAGAGAGAATGGTAGGATTATAACGGTGCTAAATTAATGAATTATAAGCATATCAATACATTTTTATATTTTATTAAAATATAATGGAAAAATATAAATCACATGACAGACAAATTGTTTAAAAACATATGTGTTATTATTACAAACATAATGGAATTTCTGGGTCGCTGGAAATCCCATCTGAGAATAGACTGGTGGTCAGATAAGGTGGTATTTCCCAATATATTTCTCCAAAAGTGGCTTCCTCAGGGGTTATACTAAAACCAGGGATTAAACAGCCAGCTCTAACAGGAATAGAAAAACACAACATGTAAATTAAACATACATACGTTTATATAGACTTATAAAATATTTTTTGGGAATTTTTTAAAGACGAGTGCTGACCTGCCACCCCAGATGGGAACAAACTTGATCCTGCCAATAATGAAGGGAATCAGCAAGGGACCCTGAACAATAATGTGTAGAGCCCTAGTCCAAGATTCAAAGACTGTGTAGGGGCAAAGGCTCAACCGTAGGAGGAGAAAAAGAGACCCATCTGTAGGGAAAACAAAACACCTAATGAGTATTGTGTTCCAAAGAATGCATAGAATCAATGGATTAATTAGATACAATTTGTTTAAATAGCCAACGCTTACTATGTTTGATAATTGTAGACACCTGCGGAGACAGCCAGGTAGCCTATACCTAGGAATTCACACGCATAGATTGGTTATGGAGAGTGGAGTATATCCAGTCATCCAACCTTATAGACAAGAAAAAGAAAAAAGAGATGAAAAGGTAGTCTGAGGGCGCATGTGCGGGCTCTAGTGGGACAGACATGCCTGACTAGAGCTCCGCTCTATGGGGAAGGAAAGCCGCAGATAACTCCACTTTCAGCCACACGCCGCTGGACAAAAAACAAGGGCAACAGCTGCAGGAAGGTGAGGGGAACAGAATAAGACCATTATGGTGCTGGGTGGCTCCAGAAATAAAACTAAAATGAATCTAGCCAGCGGAGCACAGCAGAGCAAAGCTGCTGCTAAAAAGGCGGCATTCACCTCAGAGAGGCTCCCCTCAGGGAAAGAGAAAAAGCATACAGCTAAAACAGCTAAACCTATGGCTACCCCGGCCAATTCCACCTCAGAGAATGATGGTGAAGATGCAAATACAGCAACTACTGCCGCCATACATGAGGATACAGTACCCTCAGGGCTACTTAAACAATTTGAGAGAATGCTTCACAAAGCATTGAAGCAGACTTCTGAACAGATTACCACAAGTCTTACTAGAGAAATCAGGGAGCTAGGAAATCGCACTGAAGCCCTGGAAGCAAAAACAGAGGAAATTGAAGCCTATACCCAAGACTGCCTGAATGATATAGATTTACTTAAAGAAGAGAATCTAACATTACAAAACAGGTTGGAAGATTATGAGAACCGCGCTAGAAGGTCCAACCTAAGGTTCAGAGGCATACCAGAGTCTGTAGTAGACCTTCAATCCACCATAATGGCATTATGCCAGGAATTGCTCCCAGGTACACCGGTGGAATGTTTGGAGATGTACAGAGTGCACAGAACACTCACTCCTAAAAAGGCAGAAGGTCCCCCCAGAGACATAATAGCCAAGTTCCATTTTTATAGGACCAAAGAACAAATTCTGGAAGCAGCAAGGGAAAAAAGTAACCTGACGTTTCAAAGCATCAATTATCAAATATTTGCGGATATCTCGCAGCTGACCATAACTAAGAGAAGAGCTATGAAACCCATTCTAATAGAATTGCAGCAACGCAATATTAAATATCAATGGGGTTTCCCCTTTTCCCTCCGCTTCACGTATCAAGGGACGAAGATTGTCTGCAGATCGCCTGACCAACTACATCAGGCCCTTATAGACTTCAAACTGATTGAGAAACCCTCCACTGCTTCAAGCTCACGCAGAAGAACTGCCTCATCCTTCTCCTACAACAACTCCACACAGCAAGAACAGAATGGTGGCATCCGTCAGTCCAACAAGCGGAGCAGATATGCACCACAGCCTCAGGACCATGAAGACACGATGGACTGATCTTCTTGCACTTCTAATCTTCCTTTTTTCCTTTTCAGGTTGTGAAAATAGATGTTGGCACCCTTCATGTTGGCCCCATTTCTATGGTGGCTTTACCCATCCCTGTTTGTTAGGCTTAGTTCTAGCAATAATTAGTGGTGGTGAAACTAATATCCCACACGCCACTAAAAATGAATCTTATAGGGGGTTGGTCCTTATGCCTTACACCTTATTACTTGTTTATAATATATACCCCACACAGTTCCATGAGCCACATTTTGGGTGACTCTTTATGGGAATCAGTGGATCTCACCACACCAGCCCCTCTTGATTTACTGCAAATTTACATTCAATAATCTTTTGTAAATAAATACACGAGTAAGCTGTTGAATTGCCAACTACACCCTTCTTTAACTCGTATTTCCCTCTGCCTAACGGATGGCAAGCACTTAGAATAATCTTAATGCCCTAATAATCCACCTGGTAATCAACATCCCTCCTCATTCTCCCTCTCACATTGGTTATCCAGTGAGGCATCAATTTGATCCGACTCGTCCCACGAGGTTCAGGTTATAATAGGAAGCACCCAGCACCCACAATGGTGCATTCTTCACATTTCAGTATGCGGCACCCTGATCCATGGGAAAACCATGTGCCCCAATAGGTTCGCCTCAGACCCCCAAACTAATATGTGGGGATTTGACGTGGACCCTTTTTACCTTGGTGGGGGATCTCTTCCCGCACCATGGGTGTACCTTGAGCACTTAATTTGCATTTTGTTGCATAAATGTACATTAATCTATAATGTTTTTTACTTTCCTTTTGAGATTATCCACTTTGAATCCTACCCCCCCCCCCTTTTCCCCACCTGGTCTGCAAGGGGCAACCCCGGTAAATACTGCACAAGGAAGCAAGGTAAGAAGAGACAATTGGTTTGGCTACCATGGCACCTTTGAATATGTTATCTTTCAATGTACAGGGTATGAACACTCCACAAAAACAGACAAAAGCATTTAGGTTCTTTCAATCTAAAAAGGCTCATATAGTATGTTTACAGGAAACCCATTTCACCCCTACATCAACCCCCAAATACTTTAATAGAACATATCCACAAGTATATACGGCATCTGCCTCAGCCAAGAAAAGAGGTGTCCTAATAGCTTTCCACCGTTCAACCCCATTCTCCTTGAAAACCGAACTCAGAGACCCTGAAGGTCGATATCTGATCTTAACAGGATACATTCTTGATACGGCGGTTACGGTTGTCTCCTATTACGCCCCTAATCTCAACCCTATGCCATTCATGTCACATTTGTTCCAAACAGTTAATACACACAAAATGGGTTCCCTTTTCATAAGTGGAGATTCGAACCAAGTTCTACTCCCGTTTCTAGACAAATCTCCCTACACCCAACCGAAACATCACTCAAAATGGACCTTATCGTCTCTCCTTTCTAAATACAATCTAGTAGACATCTGGAGAGAGATGAATCCCACGAAACGCAATTATACCTACTTCTCTAATCCTCACCAATCACACAGTCGCATAGATCATATTTTTCTAACAATTGGAATGTTGCCAGAAGTCCTCGGTTCCGATATAATCCCCATTCCCTGGTCAGACCATAATGCTGTATTTACAACAGTTGCATCAACTATCCCTAAAAAACAAGACCCTACCTGGTACATGCCAGAGATATTGCTCAAACATCCCGCTTATTGTCTAGAAATAGAACAAGCTTTGAAAGATTATCTGAAATTTAACATGACCCCAGAAATATCTGCGCTCACACTATGGGAGGCCCACAAACCGGTACTAAGAGGAGCTCTTCAAAGACAGCTTGGGATCCTTAAGAAAGAACGAAAACAACTGGCAATAAAACTGGAAACAGAATTCAATCTTGCGTACTTAGCCTCCCAATGCTAAAAATCGCTTAGATAGAGCGCGCTTAGAGTATGACTTGTTTCTTACAGAATCGGCAAATAAATCTTTAAATAGGTCCAAACATACCTTTTATAAGAGTGCTAATAAATCTGGTGCATATCTTGCCAGAACGCTAAATTCAATAAACAAATCATACTCTCCTATCAAACTGAAAATAGCTAGTAACACAATTACTAGCAATCCCCTTAAAATAGTTCAGAAATTTGGAGCACATCTGAAAAAGTTATATTCTGAAACAAATACATTTAATGAAATAGAGGCGGAATCCTTTTTATCAAAAATTCATCTGCCGCATATGACCGAAACCCAAAAAGAACAATTAGACAAATCAATCTCACAAGAAGAAGTAACTATTGCAATCAAGACACTCAAATTAAATAAAAGGCCCGGACCAGATGGGTTTACGGCTAAATATTATAAGACCTTCTGCGAACTCATATCTCCCAGACTAGCTGAAGCCTTTAATGAGCTATTAAATCAAAAGTCCTTTAGACAGGAATCGCTTTTAGCCACTATCTGTATGATCCCCAAGATGTAAGCAGATAACACCCTCAGTGAAAATTACCGCCCTATATCAATATTAAACACGGATGTTAAACTCCTAGGTAAAATTTTGGCGATGCGTTTAAACGAAATAATCAGGAAGCTAATACACAGAGACCAGGCAGGCTTCATGCCCAAGCGGCAGGCGGGGGACAATATAAGAAGGGCAAATTTACTGGCATATATTGCAAAAAAGAGAGGTATCCCTGTGTGCTTTCCTTCCCTAGACATAAAGCAGGCATTTGACTCTGTGTCCTGGTCATACCTGAAATATGCATTGCAAAAATGGGGCTTCGGCCCCAATTTCACGGAATGGATCCTGGAACTGTATAATGGCCCGAAAGCTTATGTAAAATATGCGGGGTACAAGTCAGATCCATTTTCCATAAATAGAGGTACGAGACAGGGATGCCCGCTATCCCCTTTAATATTTGCCCTTCTTGTAGAGCCTCTTGCGCAAAGGATCAGGTCAGACCCAACGATTTTAGGGATAGAAGTAGGTGGCCACAATCATAAGTTATGCATGTTTGCCGATGATATTCTGCTTTTTCTCGCGTCTCCCCAAGTTTCTGGACCCAATCTAACGTTGATTCTAAACCAATTTGCCCCTATCTCAGGTCTAGCTATCAATCCCAAAAAATGTCTCGCTTTAAACATTTCTCTCTCTGATATAGAACTAAGCGCAGCCAAATCTGGTTTACCCTGCAATTGGTCAGATAAGAACATCCCTTATTTAGGAATACGTCTCACAGCCACACCATCAGAATTGTACTCGTCCAATTACCCCAATCTTCTAAAATAAATATCAAATCTTCTAAAATCCTGGGCCCATTTACCACTGTCATGGTTCGGCAGAATCAACGTGGTCAAAATGATAATATTGCCAAAACTCCTATATCTCTTTAGAGTGTTACCTGTCCCAATTCCAACATACTTCCTAAGAGTTGTGCAAAAAAGAGTTTCTATCTTTGTGTGGGGATCCTCTAGACCGAGAATAAAACCTCAAATCTTACATCTTTCTAAGGATAATGGGGGTTTGGGTTTACCCAATTTTTCAAGTTATTATAAAGCAGCACAACTAGCTAATCTAGTGAAATACCACGCCATTCATGAACCTCCTCTTTGGGTATCAATTGAAGCAGTAGAATGTGATCCTGTCCCTATTTCTAATGTTTTATGGATCTCCCCCAAAGCACGCAAACACATACATAATCCTATCACTAAGTATTCACTCTCCCTATGGGATAGATTGAAGGTTAAACATCTCCTACAATCCCCTCATATACCCCTTCTCTCATTTTATAGAAACCCTGCTTTCTACCCAGCATGGATTTATCCTAACACCTTTAGAAAATGGATGATGAAAGGTTGTACACGCTTGTATGAACTATCGGATTCTTCTTCCTTCAAGTCTTTTCCCACAATCTGTGAAAATTATGATATTCCGCAATCTGAGATATTTAGATATTTGCAAATAAAAAATTTCTTTAAACCCTCATTAGATACTTCTCCTACGCCGTTACGCTTATCTATCTTTGAATATTTCTGTAAAAATTATCCTCATGCTAGGGGTATAATTTCAACGATTTATTCCCTGTTATTGACTAGTTCTGCTTCTGGAAAACTATCTTATGTGAGTAAATGGGAGAAAGATCTGGAACTAGAACTAGAGGCTTCGGAGTGGAAGCAAATCTGGAATAGCACCAAGTCAGCTTCCCTGAGTGAATTAGCGATTGAGACGAACTACAAAGTAATCACAAGATGGTATTTAGTTCCTGTCAGGATTGCGAAGTATGTACAAAACTACCCAGAACAGTGTTTCAGGGGCTGTTCATCAACAGGGACATATCTTCACATCTGGTGGACGTGTCCAATAGCTCTATCATTTTGGTCAGAAATCTTTCATATAATCAACATTCTCTCAGAAAAGAAAATTTCTCTAGATCCTAAAACTGCTCTTTTAAATTTAAAACCTGACAATTTGTCATTTACGCAATTCAAATTAATTATACAACTTCTTACAGCTGCGAAACAAACGCTCGCTAAAGCTTGGAAATCCCCTAATCTATCGCTAAATGAAGTAGTTAACAGAATGAACAACGTGATGATACACGCCAAGATGGTGGCAATCGATACGGACACCAGATTTGAGGCTATATGGAAGCCTTGGATCAACTATACAAGTCCCAATGCATTTAACAATGATGTTTTACAACCATGGTAGCCCAGACAAGTTAACAAATCTTTGTGTATATTACCCAAAAAACGGTGCCTGGGTTGCTCCTGCAGACCCCCCTCCTCTGACCCCTTCCCTCGCGTTCTTCCCTTTCCCCCCCCTCCTTAGTAATATGTTTTATGCTTTATAATGCTTGATCTCCCTAAGTATTGTTAATATGTTGGATATCATTGAAACTTCCAGCGTTTGCATGAACTGGCCATAGAGCTAGGTATGATCCTGAAGTTAGCTCAGACGGCACTGGACAATAGTGACAACGCATAGTGATTCTGGGTAATTAGAAAACCTGTCACTACTATTCCTATACGCTCTACTTTGTTGACAATAAGTAGTTTTAGCTTGTTACGTACAATAACTATGTTTATTTGCTAAGAAGTTTCTTCTATTTTGTAACCTTTTCACATTATTATACCTGTACAATTCTTTATCACTTAAATAAAGATATTTTGACAAGGAAAAGGTAGTCTGAATATCATTAATATTATAGGCATGCTGGATAACCAGATCATGCCAAATAAATAAGTTTTACCATTTCTTCTTATAAACTTTGTTTTACAATTACATAGGTCATGATGGATAATCAGTATACTCCAACTAGACCATAAGAAAAAGAGAAAGAAAAGCATTTCCCCCTACACAGCCTTTGAATCTTGGACTAGGGCTCTACACATTTCTGTGCAGGGTCCCTTGCTGATTCCCTTCATTATTGGCAGGATCAAGTTTGTTCCCATCTGGTGTGGCAGGTCAGCACTCAATTTTAGTCATATGAATATTTGTATAATATTATGGTTAATAATAATTTTTTATGCAATAAGAAGTTTCACAGGTGGTATAGTCTCAATCCCTCTCCACTGCCATGTACTATCATGTTCCTATATGTATATAGATGAATTATACATTTATTAATCTGTATGAATTTTTTATTATGATATATATCAAATATACCATTTTTTGACCCCTCACTATTGACTGTGTGCTTCATTCAAAATCCCGCCTTGCCCCTTTTTCCCAACTTGTTCAATTAAGCTTTGTAAAAAAAACTGGAAGCTGGTTTCTATGCAGAGCTTCACCCAATTTTGCACTTTCCAATTTTAGTAAATCAACCTCAAAGTATAGAAAACAATGTACTGTAATTGTTGCCTCTGTATGAGTGATGAGGGAATATAGCTTACGCTGTGCACATCTCCCAGAATGACACTTGTTCTGCCCAGCCATTTATTCACAGTGGCCAGGCAGGAGACAGCTAAGGAAACCTCTTTCAATGCCTCCAACATATCTGCTTTTAATGCAGTATGAAAACTCTAGTTGATGTATATTAAAGTCACCTATAAGTATATCCTTTCCTTTATTGTCATTTGAGTTATCTCATCATTCAACAGGATATCCTAATTAGATGTAAGCGAATGTGTCTGGGTTCTATTTGTGGGCCATCCACTGAACCCAACGTAGAATCCAAAAATTGCAAACTTAAAGAGGTAATAAACCTGAAAACAAAAAATGTATTACATTGCAGCTTACTAATTCTTAGATGTGGTGGCTACATTAGTTTTCTCTTTTTTATGGCTTTTGTTTTCTTTATTTTCACCTGTTGTCTAAGAAGAGCGAATCTTTAAAAAATATTCTGCCCATTTTCAAGGCTAATAGGAAATGGATTGTATTGGGCATGGGGAACATGAGCTAAAAAAACTCATTACATTTTTTTTTTAAATAAGTGGGGAGAGGGTCCTCCTTTTTATGGAACTTTAAGGGTGGCATAGGAAAACGAATAATCCTTTAAATGACATGCTTGGGAGAGGCCTTCAAAATTTAACTAAAACAAAAAGCAAAAATTTTATATATTGAAGCTTACCAATCATTGCATGTGGTGGCTGCGATAGTTTTTTTTTAAGCTTTTATTCCTGAATTTTTATCTGTTGATTAGCCAGTAACACACCTCCTGTCTTAGGGTGGCTACAGTTACTCCTTCACTATATCTATGGTCAACCTTGAAAAGCAACATATTCAATTAGTGGAGAGTTTAGTATTAGATGCACTAACATACTTAGATGTATTTTTCTTAACTGACAAACAAATTGAAGCTGAACTCCAGCCAATGCTTATTAAGCAGTTACAGCAATAGCTTATTTTTTTTTTCTTTTTCGGATAAAGGTTTTACATAAACGTTGACCATAGTAAGCACCCACATCAGTGTTAAATTTGTTTCATTTCTTTTACTGCCATTTTTGCTGGACAGCTTGGCCTGGGAGTTAAAAACAACAGACTTAGTAGTTCACAAGGTAATAAACTAAGTTACAGGGGACTGAATCATATTTGTAATGATTGATTTTTCGCCATAGTTATGCTTTATTAGGTTAACCCTTTTGCTGCTAGAACAATGTTTATGTGTACAATTTAGGTCAAAAAATTACTTAAAACTGCCAAAATATATACAGAGACCCTGTAGACTAAAATAGTATTGGTTTAAATTTTTATATCACATGATATTTGTGATATTGTTTATCAAAGCCATATTTTCAGTAAAAAATACACAATACTTTTAGTACAAACAAAAACAATATTGTACTACTTTTTTGGTAGAGATGAGGTTACATTGAGTTAATAGTAAATATGTCAGTCCTCAAAATTGTGCGTGCTTGTGGAACTACACAAGAGTACTGTATGAAAATTATCCATAGGTTTAGAGTTAACTGTAGATAATGACCTTAGAACTATTGCTCTCGCTCCAGCATGTAAAGCGATACCTAATAAATGTGTTGTTTTTGTACGCATGAGCACCTGACACACGCAACCGCAGATGTATTTGCATGCACGTGTGGCTGGGGGGCTTCTAAAAGTTTTTTGAGTACGTTTTTTTTTAAAACATTATTTGCTTTTTTAAATTTACTACCCAAGGGAGATCAGTTAATGGGTGTTTGCTAATCTCCCATTAATTTCCATCCTGACACTCACCATGATTAACCCAGATACAGGGAGGAAAATATATATATATATAGAAGTTATCAGGTGGCTTTACAACTGTCAGAAACACTTCATTTTGGAAGTCGACACCCAGCGCAATATTGGTCAGGAATTTGTTTACATGCCTTCTGCTGACTTAACGCTTAGTGAAAAAAATTGAAGAGTGCTGCAGCACCCCAATCATATTCATTACAACTTGAAAAAGGGACTTTTATAGGTAGCTTTGCCTTTGCCTTTGCCTTTTTTTATCTAAGTTGAACAGTGGAAGTAGCAGCCACAACAGATGTAAAAGCTATAAGAAAGTTCACTCAAAAAAATACAACTTCATACAAATTGGCCAGTGGCACACTAGTATATGTAACAAGGTCTGAGACTACTAGAGGCCTAATGGGTCAGGAACTGCTGACATCCTTCTGTGTAGAGTGGGTTACAAGGCATGGTTGGTGTACTGCAAGATAACAAGGTGGGCGCCAGACACTTTTTAAATGCAAAGACATTTATTGTCTCTTGAACAGCACTGTGGGAGAGAGGGTTAGGGCAAGAGCACCCTTATGTAGATGCAATGATAATTGGCAAACTCAGAGACTTCTATAGGAAACAGCTATACAGGTGAAGGCCTCCAGCCGGACACCACTTCTGTATAGGTAGGATCACTGTCTCCTATGGCAACAATCTTGTAGCAGTTACTAACAGTAATAGTATTCAACTATTGGCAACACAAACAGTTGTCCACTTACTCCACAGTCACTCACTGTAGGCCTTTACTCAACGAACTCCCAGTCTTTCATTAGACACTATATTGGATACTATAGCCACTGGATCCCCTGCGCTCTTCCACTTTAGTGCATAGTATCTTCCTCAAGTGTCACCCCCCCTTCTTTGCTAGGTCCCTGGCTTGACACTCAGGCCCCATACACACCATAGAATCTATCCGCAGATAAATCCCATCAAATGGGTTTCTGCGGATAGATCCTATGGTGTGTACACGCCAACGGATATTTATCCGCAGATAAATCTCCCCTGGGATGGATTTCCAGCAGATGGATATTTGCTGACATGCACAACAAATCCATCTGCTGGAATCCATTCCAACGGATGGATCCGCTCGTCTGTACAGACTTACCGGATCCATCCGTCTAAAGGGATTCCCTGCACGCGTCGTAATGATTTGACGCATGCGTGGAATTCCTTATATGACAGCGTCGCGCCCGTCGCCGCGTCATAATAGCGGCGACGGCGCGACACGTCATCGGCAGAGGATTTCAGCGCGGATTTCAATGCGATGGTGTGTACACGCCATCGCATAGAAATCCTCTGAAATCCTTGAGAGGATTTATCCGCGGATACGGTCCGCTGGACCGTATCTGCGGATAAATCCTCTTGTGTGTATGGGGCCTAACAGATACTCTTCAAGCATCACCCCTGTTGACCCAGTAGGTCCCTGGCTTGGCACCCACTAATGCTCCACAAGCATCACCTCTGCTGTCCCGCTGGGTCCCTGGCTTGGCACTCACAAAAGTTTTCCCACTTCTTCACCGTCCCCGGCTAGTGAGAAGACTGCTCTGGTACTGACTTCAGATTACTCAGTAGGCATGTGCAAAAGGGAAAATTTTGTTTTGTTTTGTTTCGTTTTAATTCGTTATTTAATTAATTTCGTTAAGTTAGGTTCGTTACATGTGTTAAATTCGTTTTTGGAACTCGTTCGTTTTCGACCGAATTTCGAAAAATCCGGTCGAATTCGAAAGTATTTCGACTGGATTCGACAACAAATAGTCTCTTTTCGAATATAATTTCGAAATTCGATCGGAATTCGAAAATATTAATGCAATATTAATGAATTTATATTGCAATATTAATGAATTTACCGAATCCGAACGAACGTTTTTGATTCCAATTCGAAAACCCGCGGACGAAATTCGATCGGAATTCAAAAAAAAAAAAATTCCGCTCGAATTTCGTCCGCGGGTTTTCGATTCGGAATCAAAAACGTTCGTTCGGATTCGGTAAATTCATTAATATTGCAATTCGGGAATTCGTATGCATCCGAATGTCCGAATAATGAAAAATTTGTCCGAATTTCGATTCGGAACGAAACGAAATGCACATGCCTATTACTCAGTGGTCTCCGGTATCAAGGTGGTTGGCCCCTTAGTGGTGACAGCTTCCACTTCTACCTCTGACCACAACTGGTTCCCCGTTTGGCAGAACTACTACTTCTGGTTAGACTACCAGCCAGCAGTCCCAACCCAACGCTGCTCTCCAGCTCCTGGAAAGGTCCTCCGGCAGCCTGGCATTTAAACGTCCCTGGCATAGGCCTCAGGTTTGGCCTAGCAGCCCAGGGCAGCCCATCACATGTCGAAGGGACAAAACACTGATGGTGGAGAGAAAAATGCTGCACACCCCGGTATGTACAATAGAGAGATTTTCCCAGTTGGGGTTTTTTGGCTCAGATAGAAAAAATAGATTACAATGTAGTAAAAATAGGTATTTATTCACATGTATAAAATTACTTGGTCAAGAAGGGGGGCAAGAAATAAATTACATAATAGAAAATAAGTTGCGGCATGGCACAAAGACAGGATTTACATGTAATGTATAAACAGTACACAATATTGCATTTATACGGCTAATAAATTGTATTGCAGTATAAAATGTTCCTAACGTTTCGACCTTGCAGGTCTTCTTCAGAGGATTTATTGTGACTGGAAAGGAACACACACGAGTTAAACATCTCATAACATTTAATTTGGCTTTTTAATTGTAAAAAGTACACCTTTAAAACCACCCACTATTACATTCATATGGAAAAACCTTAAAATAAGGCACACATGGGTGGGAAAAGGGGAAAAGACATAATAGTATATATATGAGAGAGATGATGAAGTGGTTAAATTTATTATTTACCTTAGTAAAGATGTAAAGAACGTCTCAGTGTAGTGCTCTATGCTGAATGGGGGTATCCGACAGTTCTCCCAGGGATAGTCCAAAACTCAGATATCACACGCAAGCATCCGCGCCGAAGGGCTTCGCTCAACATGACAGGGGGTCACCCCCTAAGGGTGGAACCAGCGTGGATTGGACCGACACAGGGGGGGGGAGGGGAGACAAATGCGAGGACAAAGGAAAAGATAGGCCTGCGAACAGAATGGTGTATGTTACAATTCTGAGGTTTTGTATGTATATACATACAGGGTAGGTGCCTGCGAGGTGCTATAGAATATGGGCCCTAAGGTGCTGGGGGTAAGGAAATAAGATAATGTCTCCCTAAGGGACATGGTATGGAACACAATACACTCCCAAAAAGGGGGGGAAGAAAAGGCGGGGAAGGGAGGGGGGTAAAGGGGGGATGGGAAGAAGAACCAAGGTGTTCGTGAAGAAAGAGTGAAGGGAAAACAAGGGGGTGAAAGGATAAAGAAATATGAGGGGGAACGGTGAAAGGAAAGTTGTGAGGGGGGAGTTTGGGATAAGGGGAAAGGGAAAGAGGATAGAATTGAAGGGAAAGAGGAGGAAAAGGGGAAAGGTGACAGAAAAGCAAGGAATCTAGAAGAATAATACAATTAGATTAAATAATAAAATGTGAAGTGAAGGTTACAAAGTGCCAGTGGTAGGCCCCATACACACGATAGAATCCATCCGCTGAAAAATCCCAGCAAATGGGTTTCAGCGGATAGATCCTATGGTGTGTACACTCCAGCGGATCTGTTTCCGTGGATATTTCTCCCCTGGGATGGATTCCAGCAGATCGAATATTTGCTGACATGCCAAACAAATCTATCTGCTGGAATCCATCCCAACGGATGGATCCGCTGGTCTGTATAGACTCACCGGATCCATCCGTCCGAAGGGATCCCCCGCATGCGTCGTAATGATTCGACGCATGCGTGGAATTCCCTATATGACAGCGTCGCGGACGTTGCCGCGTCATAATCGCGGCGACGGCGCGACACGTCATCGCCAGAGGATTTCGGCACGGATTTCAATGCGATGGTGAGTACACTCCATCGCATAGAAATCCGCGGAAATCCTCGAGAGGATTTATCCGTGGAAACGGTCCGCTGGACCGTATCCGCGGATAAATCCTCCCGTGTGTATGGGGCCTTAGAGTGAGAGAGGAGGGTGAGTAATGATTGTGAGAGACAGGGGAGGTGTGGGAAAAAAGTGACCAAGGAAGGGGACATGTGAGGAAGTGAACAAGGGAGAAGGAAGGGAGAGCAAAGGAAAAGGAGAAAAACAGGAAAGAAAGAAAGAACAAAGAAAAAGAGGGGAAAGAAAAAAATTATATATAGGGGGTGAGAGAAAGAAAAAGAAACGATTAAAAAGAAAAAAGGGGAATGAGGGGGGTGGGGAAAAGGAAAGGGGAGAGGATGAGGAAGGAGGGAAGGAAAAGGGGAGGGAGCGGGGTAAAGGTGTGAGTGAAAAGTGAAGCAGTGGTGAATGAATGAAGTGATGAATAAAAAAGTAAATTAAATAGTGAGAAGGAAAAGGATTGTGTGGAATAAGAAAAAGAAGAAGAAAAAATGAGGAAGAAAAAGTAGGGGGAACTGGCACATATGAGACAGTGAAAAACAGAAAATATGGTGGACTGAACAAGCATGGGGAGCGGGGGGGGGAGGAAGAAAAAGGGGAAGAAAAGGGAGAAGAAAAAAGGAGGGGGGGAGGGGAGGGGGGGAAAGAAGGGTGGGAAAGGGGGGTGAGGGGAAGGTGAGGGAAAAAAAAGAAAAGAGAAGTGAGAAAAGAGAATTAAAAGTGGTAGGGAAAGCAGTGGTGTCCAAAAGGATGGTGGGAAAGGGGCAAAGTGGGGGGATGGGAAAATGGTGAAAAATGGGAAAGTGTTGTGAATGGGGAAGGAACGGACATGGGGGACATAAGAGCAGGAAGTGGATAAGGGAAGGAGGGGGGGGACAATAACAAAGGAGAAAAAAAGGGGAAAGGAAAAGGGAGGGGAACCGGGTGGGACTGGGACAAGTGTTGGAAAAGTTTTCTATGTGCATTGTGTGACTATTTATAAAAATGTAAAATGGAGTCCAGTTTCTGTAATGGCTTCTAAGGACACGTTGCTTTAGCTCTTCTTGTTCTATTGTTTGTTTTACTTCCTTAAATCAAACGTTGTAAAGAGACACTGTGATTGGCAATAAAGCTGTTTGCGTCATGAGCCACCGGTGGTCTTTAAGCCAATAGTACACTTTCTGTTGACCATATAAGAAGGTCATACACCTCGTGTCTGTATGGGACTTTTGCTTTTTCACTTAGCATGTAGACTTCCATCCAGTTATACCGGTGTAACTGAAATAAAGTAATCTGCTTCTGGAACACTTGAAGTTTGACTGATCACAGGGGAAGAATTATCCTATCATTTTGGTCCTTCGAGCCTTAACCAATGCGTGAAGCCCGGGTCCAATGGTTCTGATCGATCAGAAATCGGTGAGTATCGGATCTCAAAACTCACTGAGAAAATAAGTCCCCCCACTTAACATTAGTGGTCAAATAGGGGCCGATTGCTACCAGGACCCGGATTCAACCATCTGGTTCCGAACCTGCCGTGATCCAGTCCTTCTATTGTGTTTTGGAGGTAAGATACTTTAAATTACATTTTTTTTTCTCTCTCTCTCTAAGTCTATTCTTTTTTTTCTCTTTTTCTCTGCTTGATTCTGGTTATGAGTTATAGAACAGACATTGGGACTGATTGTATGACATCTTAATAGTCCACTGATGAGTTGTGATAACAGACATTGAGACTGATTGTATAATATCTTAATAGTCCGATGTCACAGGCATTTGGGGCGTTGCCTGAGGTAAAAATGGACATCGCCTGCTGTCCGGGACAGATAAAAAAAAAGATTTGAAGGGTATACCGAATGTCGTAGGTTACGGACCCGACAATTTAAGCGATACAAGTAGCTGAGTTATCTAAATAGATTGCGAGGCCGACTGTTTTCTTGGTGATCACTTTTTTCTCTTTTTATCTCTTTCAAATGGTTAACCTTGCTAACTTTACCTTTTGTTTGAACAACAGTACTGCTGCACACACAGGTTTTAACTATTTTTTGTTTTTCCCCATAGTGTGGGGTGTTTTGATATTTATTTTGTTTCCCCTGTATTCTTATTGTTATCGTGGCCAAGGATTGCTACACCAGTGATTTACAAATTATTGGAAACCCCAATTAATGCTAACAACAGGGACGTTTTTTGTTAAGGCAGTGTCTGCAATCTGGTGTTTAAACACTGGGCTCGCTCACCCCCCCCCCCATTCAGACATTGCTAAGTACACTTGCTCTTTTGTGTGTGTGTGTGCACGTGTGAATTTAGACCAGGTCATTTTTTTTCTCTCTTCTTTTTTGTTTGTTTTGTTTGTTTGTTTGTTTTTTTGTCTGTGTTTGTTTTAAACAAACTGTGCTTCTAAAAAAAAAAAAAAAGAGGGGAACCTAATGCACAAGGTGATAAGAAATGTATGCATAACAAAGACCCTAAAATTTAGATATACTGTGCTAAAAGGAAAAGAAAATGTGTTTTTTAGAATAATTTAACTGTAAAAGGTTGCCAGAATTTGGTGACAAAAGCTTGAATTGTTAAGATCAGAGAAGGTGTAAGTTAGAAATGGCGGCATGTTGGCTTGTGGACAAAGAGGATACTTTAATTTGTAGCACCCAGAGACCACCTCCTTATAATAGTCCTCCCCCTAAGGTGCAAGCCACTGCCCAGAGTACCACCCTCCCTGTGACATCCACCCCTGTCAGAGGAACCGCCTCTGATCAAGACCCTGACCCTACTTCCTTAATCTCTCCAGATAGCAGCATGATCTCGGAGCTGAACAGATCAATCCTTGAAACTTTAACTGACGCCATAACCTATACACTAGGTGCCCCTGCAGGTGCCAAGAGATCAAGTAAACCTCCTATTAGGTATGGTGTAGATGATGGTGAAGTATACCCTTTGATAGAAGTCCCAAACCCCAGGGGAGGACAGGCTGATGGGTTGGGAGGACAGCATCCCCTGACAATGACTGTTTTCAGGCCATGGACTGAGAAGGACATACAAAAGGTTACAGAACACATATAACATCCAAAATTAGGTCCAGTGGAATTTATTGAAAACATAGAGGGATTACGGAACAGTTACAAGTTGAACGGTGTGGAGGTAGAGAGAGCCCTGAGGAGAGTGCTGGGATCAGATTGGGTTTCCGTAAAGGGGGATTGGGACCCTTGCGGCCTAGCAGATGGGCAGGGGCGAAGAGATCCATTACCTCCAGATAGCCCAGACTTAGGAAACAGGTTGACTGCATTACTGAATAGATGTCAGCTTAGATGGATTCAAAGGACTGATTGGCAGAAATAAATATGACAGTACAAGAAGACAAAAGAGTGTCAGTGACTACCTAAATAAACTATGAGAGGTTTTTAAAGTGTTCTCCGGGCTCCCCGAAGCTGAGGATGTGAATAGTGCATATCAGCAACAGCTAAAAATAGCTTTTGTAAATGGATTAAAACAGGATCATAAGGATTACATTGTTAAAAATATGGTTATTTACGGAACTGCATCAGTTCTAGATGTTTTACAATATGCTAAACATTCAGAGAAGTATCTGAAAACAATGGGAAACAAATGTGAAAGTAAAGGTTTTTGTGCAAAGTGTTGAAGGAGATGAGGATGTAGAGGAGTACACTGCCGAGGCGGAAACAGAGGAGTCCCATAGAAGGAAGCAGAGGAGGGTATTGCCTCTGTAATAGATACATTTTTACAAACAGGGGTGGTTATTCTGTGTCCTGACAGCCCCTGTAACACCCCTCTTTTCCCTGTTAAGAAGGCTCCGCCTTCCACAGGCTGGAGAATGGTACAGGATTTACAAGCTGTTAACCAGGCAGTTATACCAAGAGCTCCTGTGGTACCAGATCCACACACACTATTGAATGATTTGGATCCAGGGAATGAATTCTTCTCTGTGATTGATATCAGTAATGTTTGGCTTTCCAGTGCACCCGACCATAAATTTTGGTTTGCCTTCACTTACCGGGGGAAAAGGGATACCTTCACGAGGTTGCCCCAGAGCTATTGTGAGTCCCCCACCATCTTTTCACAGGCAATGTCCACAAACTTGGCTCAATTTGTGCCCCTAGGGGGAAGCCAGCTCCTCCTCTATGAAGACACAGTCTAGTGGCGTCTCCCTCAGAGGAGGTTTGTAGGACTGATACAATGGCTCTGTTGTATTTTCTCCATGATCAAGGGCATAAGGTAAATAACACTAAAACTCTAGTTGTGGCAACAGCAGGTCAAATACTTAGGGTATAATATCTCAAAAGAAGGTCGGCACCTGGATGAAGCGAGAATTCGAATCCTCCTACAGGTGTCGAGACCAAAAAAACAAATGATGTATTTTTTTGGGCATGAGGAATTTTTGTAGGGTTTGGATCCCTGGGTATTCAATATTGACCGCCTTACATGGTAACCCCATGGCCCCACAGGATGCTTTTAAATGGAGTGAGGAAACAGAGATAGCTTTTACTGACCTAAAACAAGTCCTTTCTAGTTCATCAGTGCTAGCCTTAACGGAATATGACAAACCTTTTTCAAACAAACAGTAGATTTAAGGGAAGGTCACATGACATCAGTACTTACACAGTCACATGGTGAGCGCCAGAGGCCAATTGCTTACTATTCTACAAAACTAGACAGTATAACTAGAGCACTTCCACCCTGTGTACAGTCAGTGGTAGCTGCGGCCGAAGCAGTTAAGGCCTCAGCATCTATAGTGCTATATCACCTGCTGACACTCATAGTACCTCATGCAGTATCTGTTATTCTTTTACAACAAAATATATCACATTTGAGCCCAGCACGACACCTTTCCTGTATGACAATACTCTTGACACAACCTCACTTAACAATACAGAGGTGTACTACATTAAACCCATCCACACTACCACCACTCCCTACTGATGGCCATAAACATAACTGTACTGCTGCCATCACTGAAAAGGTACTGCCTCGAAGTGATTTGAAAGATGTACCTTTATCTAATCCTGACATGATGCTTTTTGTTGATGGCTCCAGTAGGACAAATCCAGATGGCACAAATGCAACTGGATACGCAGTAGTGACACAGGATGAAATCTTGGAAGCCAGGCCTTTACCAAAACATTATTCAGCACAAGTAGCAGAACTTGTAGCACTGACAAGAGCATGCATAATTACAAAAGGAAAATCTGTAACCATATACACAGATAGTCAATATGCATTTTCAACTGTACATGTTTTTGCACAACAATGGAAAAACAGGGGGATGGTGACCTCTAGTGGTAAGCCAATTTCACACACGGACTTCATTCTAGAACTTCTAGATGCAATACAGTTACCAAAAGAGCTTGCGATATGCAAATGTCAAGCACACACAAAACATACAGACCCCATCTCGGAGGGAAATAAAAGAGCAGATGAAGCGGCTAAAATAGCGGCACAAGAAACACATCAAATAATGACAGAACTGGAAATCATAGAGATAGATCATACAGTCCTTACTGATATGCAGCAGAATGCTCCCCCCGGGGAGAAACAATATTGGAAAACAAAAGGTTGCACATTGATAGAGAACATTTACACATCACCTGAAGGAAAACCAGTATTGCCAAAATCCCTATTTAGGTATGCAGCAGTGTTGACACATGGAGTAACTCATGTGTAAAACAGGGGGATGACTGAGATGTTAAATAAGGTATGTACGGCCTATGGCTTTACAAACTATTCAAAAACTTTTTGTTCTCAATGCATTATATGTGCAAAACACAATGCTCAGGGAGGTATAAGACCACGAAAAGGAAAGTTCCCCACACCGCAATATCCATTCCAACACATTTGTATGGATTTTATTGAATTGGACAAATGTGAAAGGAAAAAATATTGTCTGGTAATAATAGATGCTTTGACCAAATGGGTGGAGGTATTCCCGACAGGAAGTGCGGACGCACAGACTGTAGCCAAAGCATTACTAAGAGATATCATTCCTAGGTTTGTAATCCCTGAAAAGGTCTACAGCGACAATGGATCCCATTTTGTAAATAAAACTATACAACATTTGACAGAAGTGATGGGTATCCAAGTAAAAAACCATTGCGCCTACCACCCCCAATCGGCTGGATTGGTGGAGAGACACAATGGAATCCTGAAAAATAAACTGAGAAAGGCTATGGAAGAAACAGGTAAAAATTGGATGTACTGCCTACCATTAGCTGTGACTAGCATGCATATTTCACCCACACAGGAAGGTTTGAGTCCATTTGAAATGATACATGGGAGGCCATATAGAATACCCTTACTACTAAATGAAACACCAGTTGAAGAATCTGAACGTACCTTAGCAGAATATATGTCTAACTTGTTGAAACAGAAACAAATTAATGAGGTCTGTTCTATTCCAGAAGGTCCAATCCAAGGAGAAGAGAAAATCCATATCGGAGACTGGGTCCTAATAAAAGTAATAAAAAGAAAACATTGGCACTTGCCTAAGTGGGAGGGGCCATATCAGGTTCTTCTTACCACTCCCACTGCAATAAGGATTGCAGAGAGGTCTACCTGGACTCACCAGTCCCATTGCAAAAAGGTTTTACAGGCAGAGCAGGGTCAGTTGGCGGCAGAGCTCTGGTAAAGTCCGGCTACAAAGGGAGGTTCTGCACAAGGTGGGGCTTATCTCAAACCGGTGAAGAACTCCATTACCTTACCCCCAGGGCTCTGTAGCTGGTTAGGATGGAAGGGACAGTAATTATCTTGGGTCTACTGGTGACTCTAGGTGAGACGTCTATACGTGGAGGCAGAAACTGGAAAGAGAAGGAACCTCTAGAATGGGCAAGTACGGGGAAGGCCTTGAACTTAACCTTCATAGAAGGAGTAACTAGTACCATTTTAGTTGATTTTTGCCAAATGGTGGACTGTGGGGACTTAACTGAAGCAAGAAGGCTCCAATGGGCAGATAAATATGTTTGTTATATTCCAAGTGGAACTGACTGTTTAGTATGGAACCAGGTCCTGTGGACCACAGCACACCAAGATTGGGGGTACGACATTCTAGGCATAAAATGGTTTAAAAGAAAGACTCACCATAACAAAGGCGGCCAATTCTCCCTGTACCCATGGCAGAGATTGCAATCAATCAACGGTTATATTCTATGGGAGCATGGGTGATCAGATCCTTTAGGTACATTTTTCCTCGAAGGTATTACCACCCAATAAAACCAAACAGGAAAAGGTAGACACAGAAGAGAAAGAAGAAGGCCATACTAAGATAGAAGTTCTGAGTAACACTGTAAGATTTACTAACCTAACAGTAGAAGATGCCATAGCTTTGGAGACGGTTTACCAAGAAAGAAAATGAGTGGTTAGAATGGTTGAGGTACACGGTTAAAGCTCTAAAAAAAAGGAAACTGTTTTGTTTGTGCCGGAGCTAGACCACATTTAGCGACGGTCCCTTTTCCTCTAGATTACAATACAGATCCAGAAGGTTTAAAATGTATGCTGCGGTTATATAATAAGAGTTATAAACCAGAAACAAATTCTACCTGTCACACATTGAGTTTGTTGTTTCCCCCAGTGCAGAGACCTCAGATACCTCCAGCGGTTGCTACGTATCCGGGCAATTTTACTAGTTTTGCACTCCCAGGGAACAGTAGCGCGGTGGATCTTGGGTCTGCTGTGCGGAGAGGATTAACAAGGAACATGGTGACTGGGTGGAACATGACATTCAGAGAGCTGATGTCTGGTGGATGTGTGGGGATAAGAAACTGCGAGCTAGGATCCCAGCCAATGCCCAAGGGGATTGTGCTATGGTCCAGCTGGTTATGCCCCTGAGAATCCTGTCAGAACACCCGTGGACTAAGAGTCACCAACGGTATCGAAGGGACACCTCTCTCAAAGGGTCATTTGACTCCCATATCTACATAGATGAGATTGGAGTTCCTCGAGGGGTGCAGAATGAGTTTAAGGCCAGGAGTCAGGTAACGGCTGGGTTTGAGTCTCTTTTTCTGGTGGGTGACTATAGATAAAAATGTTGACTGGATTAACTATATATACTACAACCAACAATGATTTGTAAACTATACCAGGAACGCTGTAAAAGGTCTAGCAGGACAGCTGGGCCCCACCTCTCTAATGGCATGGCAGAACCAAATGGCTTTAGATATGATCTTAGCTGAAAGAGGAGGGGTATGCAAAATGTTTGGTAGCATGTGTTGTACCTTTATCCCTAATAATACATCTCCTGGAGGGACTGTGACCAAAGCCCTGGAAGGACTAACTGCTCTATCGAATGAATTAGCAGAGAATTCAGGTATTAATGATCCATTCACAAACTGGCTTGAAGGATGGTTTGGTAAATGGACTGGACTTATCGCATCATGTTTGATCTCAATTGCTATGGCTTTGGCAGTTCTGGTCACTTGCGGATGTTGCTGCATTCCCTGTGTTCGAGGACTTTCACAAAAAGTGATCGAAACTGCAATCTCAAGAACAATGTATCAAGCACTTCCTACCTCCGAGGAGACCTGTGTGGACGTTGAAGTTCAACTTAATGACATATAGTTCGAAAGTGTATAAAACACAGGGACTATCATCGAAATGTGTTGAGATAAAATAGCCACACAAGAGGAGGGAATGTTGGAAAAGTTTTCTATGTGCATTGTGTGACTATTTATAAAAATGTAAAATGGAGTCCAGTTTCTGTAATGGCTTCTAAGGACACGTTGCTTTAGCTCTTCTTGTTCTATTGTTTGTTTTACTTCCTTAAATCAAACGTTGTAAAGAGACACTGTGATTGGCAATAAAGCTGTTTGCGTCATGAGCCACCGGTGGTCTTTAAGCCAATAGTACACTTTCTGTTGACCATATAAGAAGGTCATACACCTCGTGTCTGTATGGGACTTTTGCTTTTTCACTTAACATGTAGACTTCCATCCAGTTATACCGGTGTAACTGAAATAAAGTAATCTTGCTTCTGGAACACTTGAAGTTTGACTGATCACAGGGGAAGAATTATCCTATCACAAGTGAAAGTGATGAAACACAAGGCGGTGATGGGTTAGCAGTATGAAAATGGGAAAGGAGAAAAACACTGGGTAGAAAGGGGGCAACAGACTGGATAGGGAGTAAAGGGACCAAATACCTTGTAAATGGGAACGTTTATTTATTTTTTAAAACATTTTTTTTTTTTACAGGCGTCCAAAGCAGGGATCAAGCTTTCTGGTGGAAAGACCGCTGGTGCTATGAAAAACAGCACTTGTCAGCGTGGTTCCCTCTGTGGGAATAGAGTGAGTACAGTTGTTGAATTTGATCATCAAGAAGGAGGGCAGAAAAAAGGCCCCCTAAAGACAGGATGTTTAAGAAAGTAAAATTGCTTACCCAGAGCAGAGGAATGAGCAGCGTGCTAGTCCTGGAGGTTTGGCTGTGATCCTCCAGGAGAAGCAGGTGGGGCGGTGGTATAAGTAGTGCACCTGTTGGGGGGGGAGGGTTTTTGTAACCTGACCCACCCCCTTTCCCAAACAGGCATATGGGACCCGACCCTCTCGGGTCGATCAAGGGTCCCAGGTGTGCACCTGGCTGTAAAGCGAGGTGTGTGGTGGGAGTGGCCACCTCGGCATGAGGAAGCGCATCAGCGTCGGCAACAGCCGCCGCTTCCGACACACTAAACGTGACGGCGTGACGTCACCGCGTGCGCGCAGACCAGCCGCGCACACGCGGTGCACGTCACAGGGTGCGGGAGCGGTTTCACATGCCGCCAGCAGGGGGAGAGTGCATCCCCATGGGTGACGGCCGTGCACTGTCGCCATCATGTGGGGGAAGCTAGAGCGTACAAGTACGCTGTATTCTCACCCTGCTGGGCGGTGAGCAGAAGAACCAAAAGGGAGGGGGTGCTGCTAGGAATCGAAGGAGAACATCCGTGGAGAACCGTCAGGAAAAAATTCCCAGGCAGCAAAAAGAGGAAAAAAAGGGGGAAACATTCACATGTTAAATAAAAATAGAAACAAAGTAATTAACATAATGGTAAAACAGGGGTTCCATGATTACATTACAAAAATTACATGAATGATAGTGAACATGCAACAACATTAATGTATGATCTAAAAAACAGCAATAATTTCCACCCATTATACATATGTGACTACATGAATGTGGTTATATAGAGTATTATTCTAAAAGAACATAAGGCATGGCACGGGGAGGAACCTAAAATGGCATTTCTATCATAGGCATAGTAATCCGGTCAATATGTGAAGTAGTTATATTACATGGCTCAAGACAAAACAATCTGAGGCAACGGATATTAGATGGAATGATCGTAATGCCCATCACATGTCCACCCAGACAGCCGTCCGGGTGGCACAGAACCTGATTGCCTGACTCCACCCAAACAAATAGGCTCTCCCAGCAGGCCAAGGGACCAAAAAACATCCCTGCCCATTGGCTGAGACACTCCATCCATTCATGTCTGAGCTTGCAAAGCCCCTGTCTTAGCTAATGTCACTAGCACAGTGCCACCCAATGAAAGAAGAGAAAGGGTGCAACAAGTCCAGATTTAGAGAGGAATCAATTGATCTCCTAACAATTGTCTAAGGCAACTATCGCCTGACAACTAAATTTGATAGCAACCCTGCCTAAACATCAGGGTGCTACATATAGTTTGTGAGTTTTTTTTATATAATTTATTTTACAGTACCACACTGCATTGTCTTCAAAGGTTAATTAAATTTCAAAAAACTCAAAGCCACAACCCCACATTCCCAGAACCCCTTTACATACCCATATCCTCAGTTATTCCCACCAAAAATGAAAAATAGGCTTTAGATACTATATGTGTTTGGTAGAAATTGGCTAGCATCAGGAGAGTACACAAGCGCTTGAATAGGTGGCAATCTCTGCAGTGTGGGCCTTTTGTAATCTATATGCTGCCGACAGCAACATTGTGGTCTGAAGACTCTGCCTGCAGTGTATTAGCTATGTTAAAAGTGCCAGTTATTTTTTTGCCACAAGCATGAGACACAAGGTGATGCACCGAATTGCTCAGTGAAAGCAGCACCTCAATGAAACAATTCAGCAGCAAAAGGCATGCACTCCTTCTCTCAGCTGGCTTACAGGGCTAGTTTCTTTAGAGTGCAGCAAATGTGCCCATTTTCTCCTTCTACTCCTCATTTGCACATAGAAGCTGTTTTTGTTGAGATGCCAATACACTATTTTCCTTCTACTCCTACTCAAGGGTGCACAGCAGACGTTTTTTGTTGAGTCAAGTTCTTTGCATTGCAACCCCTCTAATATAATCTTGCAGAAAGTTCCTGTCCCTTTTTCTCCTCTTCATCTATTTTGGGCCTGTTAATGCATCTTTTTCCTCCTCCTCAAGGGTGCAGAGCAGTCACTTTTTTAATGTGCTGCTCATATGTTTTTTCCTCCTTCTCCTCCTTAAGAGCTTAGAGCAGGCACTTGTCTTTCCAGTGTTGCTCCTGTGTCTTTTTTCCTCCTCTGCTAATGTTACCATATCTCCACAGTGTTGCCATCAGCCCGTTAATTTACGGGCAGCCTGTAAATTTCACCCCATTTTCAGGGTGCCAGTAAATGTCTGTTACGGACAGCGGTGCCCATAAAAAAAATGGCTGCTGGCTGGCCATGCAACTGCGCATGCGCCGCTCCGAAGCCTGCAGGACTTGGGAATGATCGTACAAGCTCGGCCAGGCGGCGCATGCGCAGTAACGTAATATCGCCGCCTGTCGCCATTTTTAAATAGAAGCCGCCACTCGTTCTTCTCTGTGGTGCTGCAGGGGGAGCGCAACGGTGCAGAGAGGAGCTACAGGAGGACATTACTGGTAGGATGAAGCCGGCCGGTAGAGGAGGACACTGATGTGCGTGACTGTGACTGGAGAAATGAAAGGGACACAGTCACAGTGACAGAAGGCGGACACTCACTGGCTGATGTGGAGACAGGTATAATAATATGAAGGGGGACAGTGGAGGAAACTACCATGTCCACAGACTTTAACTATCTTCTGTCCACAGCCTCTAATCATCTCCTATCCACAGCCTTTAAGTATCTCCTGTCCACAGCCTTTAACCATCTCCTGTCCACAGCCTTTAACCATCTCCTGTCCACAGCCTTTAACCATCTCCTGTCCACAGCCTTTAACCATCTCCTATCCACAGCCTTTAACCATCTCCTATCCACAGCCTCTAACCTCTAACCATCTCCTGTCCACAGCCTTTAACCATCTCCTGTCCACAGCCTTTAACCATCTCCTGTCCACAGCCTTTAACCATCTCCTGTTCACAGCCTCTGACCATTTCCTGTCCGCAGCCCCTGACCATCTCCTGTCAGCAGCCTCTGACCATCTCCTGTCAGGAGCCTCTGACCATCTCCTACCCACAGCCTCTAACCATCTCCTGCCCGCAACCTCTGACCATCTCCTGCCCGCAGCCTCTGACCATTTCCTGTCCGCAGCCTCTGACCATCTCCTGTCCGCAGCCTCTGACTATCTCCTGTCCGCAGCCTCTGACCATCTCCTGTCCGCAGTCTTTGACCATCTCCTGTCCACAGCCTCTGATCATCTACTGCCTGCAACCTCTAAACATCTCCTGTCCACAGCCTCTGACCATCTCCTGTCCGCAGCCTCTGATTATCTCCTGTCTGCAGCCTCTGACCATCTCCTGTCCGCAGCCTTTGACCATCTTCTGTCCGCTACCTCTGACCATCTACTGTCCGCTACCTCTGACCATCTCCTGTCCGCAGACTCTGACCATCTTTTGCCCGCAGCCTCTGGCCATCTCCTGTCCACAGCCTCTGACCATCTCCTGTCCACAGCCTCTGACCATCTCCTGCCTGCAGCCTCTGACCATCTCCTGTCTGCAGTCCCTGACCATCTCCTGACCGGAACCTCTGACCATCTCCTGCCCGCAGCCTCTGACCATCTCCTGCTTGCAGCCTCTGACCATCTCCTGAACGCAGCCTCTGACCATCTGCCTCTGACCATTTGCCTCTGACTATCTCCTGTCTGCAGCCTCTGACCATCTGCCTCTGACCATCTCCTGTCTGCAGCCTCTGACCATCTGCCTCTGACCATCTCCTGTCTCCTGGGGGGAACCCAGAGCTGTCTGGGTTATAGTAACCTGACCTTCATGTCAATGGAGAAATATGTTTTTTGATTTTTGTCAGTAAAAAGTTGGTGCTGTTTGTACATTTTGGCATCCTTCCAGTAAATTTAATTTCAGGGGGTTGGCAACACTGTATCTCCACCAATTGGCTATGAGGAGTTAGTGGAATGTTTTGTGTATGCTACCCACCGGGCCACTCTGCAGCTCCACTGCAGTGGGGGTGGAATAAAAAAAAAAAATCCCCAAATCACTGCCATGTCCAGGATCCCCACCTTTGTTGTGGCTTCTGCCCTGACACCACAGTATCAGGTACACGTTATTTTGAGAAGATAACAGAATATTATCCCTGTCTTCCACCAACATGTGGAATGCCATGAGGTAGCAGGAGAAATCGGAGAATACAGAGGGGAGGGTTGGGGTACTGGCAGTCAATGGTGGAAGATATAATTGAGCTGGAGTACCAGGTGGAAGACTCTCTGCTGGAGGACATTTTCTGGATAGCTATAAGCAGCTGGAGCCTCTTAGAAGGTAAATCACTTGGAGAATGCATAGAGCCCTTCAGTCACCAGTCTTGGCATTAAAGCTCTTATTTTGTAAAGCTAGGAGTAAAGTCTAGAGTTTGTGCAGATTTGTGCTCTAGGTATCTGATATCCTAAACCATCTTTCATTTGTAATAATTTCTGCTGAATAAATTCAGTTTTTATGCCCGGTTTAGTGACTGGCTCCCCCCCATTCGTCATGTACTTAGTCTTGGGGTGGAATGCCAGCCTACCCTATCTCTACACAAATAGAAAGGGTGAATCTCCCTAGCAGGGATACAGACAGCAATTAAAAGCTGACAGAGCCTCTAGTATCTCACAACTTTATCCAATATTTTTTTTTTTACGTTATATACATTTTATAGGCTATATTACTGTAAAATGTACAGTTTCTATGTGCTACAAGTCTATTGATATGCGTGACTCTGTTAAACCTTATCATTCTAAATTTGTCCTTTAAATAATTCAGCAGTTTCTTGTGATAAATACATATGAATGTGCTGAAAATAATAAATAAAAAATAAGTCATGCCACTTTAAAAAAAAATCCATGTTCTAGCCATCTGAATTAATGTGCCTAACATTATACAAATTATACTTTGAACTTTCTAAAAGGTTTTGCACACCTGGCCCTGTGCTATTGTAATATGCTATCCTGTTTCAGCAACACATGGAGGCCCAAAGCGGTTACATGCCAAAGAGGAAATCCAGCATGATGAGGCATGTAACAGAGCGTGACCAAGCATGTTCTACACTCTTGAGGCCATGCCCACATGATTAGTCTAAAACAATCTAAACTCTACATTAATACCAACTGCTGATCTAAAACCATCTGTTAATATATGCAAAATGTTAATATACACAGAAAAGATAAACAAACGTATACCTCTGTTCTGGACAGTGGCAGTGTCACGTACCTGGTGGAAGAGTCTGGTATGCAGAGGGAGGCCTCCCTTACACCTCTGACTCAAGGCCCCTGATAGTGAAGACAGAAGGCGCAAGAGTGCAGAGTCGCATGAGAGCCTGGCAAACTTGCTGGTAGACGAGCTGGACCGGAACCAGGAACAACGGGCTCAACTCAGCAGACTGGAGCAGCTTGGACTGGAACCAGGACACACAGGGATCGTTCAGCAGACTGGACTGGAGCTATTCAGCTGGACTGGAACTAGGATCTCAGGCAGGTGCAGATGGATGGACTGAAGCAGTAAACACACAAGTCCAAAGCAGGTGAACACTGGAGCAGGGTCAGATACAAGCAGGTTCGGCAACAGGCTGGCAGCAAGGTAGCAGAAGGAACAGGCAGGGATGTCGTCAAAACAGGCCGAGGTCAGATGCAGGCGGATAAACAGGGTAGTCAGAGTAAGCCGGGTAAAGTCAGCTGGAGCAGAGTGCAGGTAAACAACAATCAGAGGTCTCCGGTAACGCTGTAGACCAGACAGCATGGATTCAAGGAAGTAAGGCAGTTTAAATAGCCTATTCCTACAGAGGAACGACCATAGCCGCCATCTTGATTGCTGGCGTGCCCTTCCTGACAGGCAGCTACACCATATTGTGGCAGCACATATTTTGGATGTGTAATTGATTTTTTGAACTTTCGCTTTCTTAGGTAGTTTTAGCTGCAACGCCAATGGCTACTGGACTGTGGACGTAGCAGCCACAACAAATCTAAAGGCTAAAGGACTCTTTTAACATTGGTGGCCTGAGGGTGGGAAAAATAGATGGCTGAGCTAAGGTTGCACCAACCCCAGTCCGCCTTCTTGAATGCTAATATTTTGCTTCGCTATTCAGCTGCAATATTTTTTTAAAGCCTGCAGAGTTTGACAGGCAGTATTGTCAAACTGCCCAATTTAGATCAATCACTTGGCTCATAGTTAAGGCATGGTCCCACTTTGTACAAATTGACCAGTGGCATAACTGTTTAATAGTATAGTTTCCAAGCTTCTTTTTCACAATACCACACTGTTCTGTCCTAAAAGTTTAAGAAAATGTCAGAGTGCACATACGTAGTTCAAAATCACAATTCCACATTCCCTGAACTCTCTCCCTTCAAGTATATGCTTGGCACATATTGACCAGCTTCAGGACAGTATGGAAGTACTCAAATAGGCTGAAAATTAAAGGATACAAGGCAGGTTTTATTTTGCAATAAAATTATACTGGGGAGTACAGTAAAGCATTTATGACAGTTTTCTAGTGGTAGGTCCCTTTAAAAGTGCCTGTCCCTAATTCAGGCAAACATTTGTACCAGTTTCTGTAACAGTTACGACACATGCAAACAATTAAAGTGGTTCTTAATTAAAGAATTACCGCCTGTTCGAAGATTAAAAAACTAATTAAGACCAACTGTGAGCTGGTGTCAGTGCTCAAAGTAGGGCAATTTATACTGGGAAGCTATCATCAAGCCACAATTCTCCCAACACTGGGCCAGCTGACCACTCTATCAAGGAGAAGGAGTAGATATTAGTTAATGATAGGCTGGTAGAGGTATAACTGAAACCATAAAGTGTAAATAGTGATAGTTGGAAAAGGCAAGACTGACTTTCTTCAAAATTGGCCCACTGAGTTGGGCTTGACACCTAATCCGAAAGATAAGGTGACGGTCCTGGGGGTTATCCTGGACGAAAAACTAAGTATGATTCCCCAGGTTAGACAATCGGTTTCGAGAGCCTCCCATTTTCTACGACTTATCCGCAAGGCAAAACATCTCCTGACCCAAGACCAGAGGAAAGACTTAGTCCAGGCACTAATTATTTCTCGCCTTGACTTTTCAAATGGAGTCCTACTAGGCATTCCAATGAAATGGTCTAAGAAACTGCAGCTGGTGCAGAATCAAGCAGCCAGGCTTATCTACAATCTCCAAAAGCAAGACCATATCAGCCCTGTGCTCAAAGAACTTCACTGGCTCCCTGTTACAAAACGGGTCAATTTTAAAATCCTCTGTCTGATCTACAGGGGCTACCACCAGCTGGGCCCACAGTTCCTATCAGATCTGACTCCACACTATATACCTAGACGCTGTCTTCGCTCAGCCGACAAAGCTCTACTCATTGGCAATACTGACAGGCTAATTTCTATAGGAGGAAAACGGATTGGCTCCGCGGGGGCGACTCTCTGGAACCAAATCCCGCTTAACATTCGCATCTCCCGAAGACTATATGCGTTCAGGAAGAAGCTGAAGACCTGGCTATTCTGCCAAGCTTTTCAATCCTAGGCCAATTTTTCTTCGCTGATTTCTTTTTTTTTTCTTCTCCCTTCTCTTTTAATTATGCTCCCCACGCCAGAACATCCGGGCTATTTTGTCACAAAGCGCTTTGGCACCACCGGCCGGTGGTATATGCGCGCTTCCCAAATAAATAGTAATAAATAAATAAATAAATAAATAGGTAACCATAGAGCTCCAATTATAGACATATAAGTGCCGATGGGCCCCAAAACAAAAGGTACAAATGTTGGTGTAAGGCACATTCACCAAAAGCTGATATATAGCCTTGTTAGACTACAACAACAAAAAACACCCCTCCAACAATGTTGTCTGCTTGGAAATTCTCAAAATAGAATGCTGGTCACCAGGTAGAGATTGAGATGCCTTTTCACTTAGGAATGAAACACCATTGAAAGAACGATATCCCCCGTTTGGGAGCTCTCAAATTTTGCTTAGCCAATCACCCAAGGATGGGGGTGCCTCACTTGAAAGATCAACAGAGCTGTGATAGAGTGGTCAGGCACTTTGGCTACCTTGGGAGTTGGGCCTCGGCTGGTCTTGCATTGGGAGAATTGGATGCCATTTGTCATCTGGTGTCTTTATTACAATATCTGTAATAAAGATTGTATATTTTTTTACACTTGCTGCCTCATGTTGTGCTTACAGAGTACGCTGTTTTTGAGAAAGTACTACTTTTTCAACCCTTTTTTCCGTTGGCCATTTAAAAAAATTGTTAGATGTCTAACACTGTTGTTAGATGTATACAGGGCTATGGGAATTGTTAGAGAATTAAAATCACACACATACACATATATGTTTAACTGGGTGAACCTGTATCTTTTTTCAACCTTATAAACCATGACATTATGTAACTATAAATGAAAACAAAAGGTGTTCGGGATACTGGGGATGTCATTTCCCAAATGTGGTAATGCCCATATTTGAGAAGTCACATGGGCGGCAGATCTATGGGTGGGTGCAGCCTAATGGGAAGCAGTTCCCCATCAATTCCACCTTGCTTTGGACTGACAGTGAGTGGATTCAATAGCCTTAGTTTCAAACACCCCACTATAAAATGAGGGGGGGATTTGGGACTTTGAATGAGGCACATGGTATACAGTGTCTTAAAAAAGTATTCATACCCCTTGAAATTAGCCACATTTTGTCATGTTACAACCAAAAACGTAAATGTATTTTATTGGGATTTTATGTGATAGACCAAGATAAAGTGGCATATAATTGTAAAGCGGAAGAAAAATGATAATTGGTTTTCAAACAGTTTTTACAAATAAGTATCTGAAAAGTGTGGCATGCATTTGTTCTACAATACTTTGTAGAACCACCTTTCGCTGCAATTACAGCTGCAAGTTTTTTTGGGTATGTCTCTAGCAGCTTTGTACATTTTTGCTCTGTCAGATTGAATAGAGAGCATCTGTAAACAGCAATTTTCAAGTCTTGCCACAGATTCTCAATTGGATTTAGGTCTGGACTTTGATTAGGCCATTCTAACGCATGAATATGCTTTGATCTAAGCCATTCCATTGTAGCTCTGGTTGTATGCTTAGGGTCGTTGTACTGCTAAAAGGCAAACCTCTGGCCCAGTCTCAAGTCTCTTGCAGACTTTCACAGATTTTCTTCTAAAATTGCCCTGTATTTGGCCCAAATGGGATGGATGCATCTTTTCATCAACTCTGATCAGCTTCCCTGTCCCTGCTGAAGAAAAGCATCCCCACAACATGATGCTGCCACCACCATGTTTCACGTGGGGGATGATGTGTTCAGGGTAATGTGCAGTGTTAGTTTTCTGCCACACATAGCATTTTGCTTTTAGGTAAGTACTCTCAAGCCTAAAAAAAACATACAATTCATTGTGCAAAATCATTTGACTTTATATGCACTATAATATGAATGCTATGCACGGTAATTGAATTTATGTTGCAAACAAGGATTAAAAGCTACCCAAATGCAAACTTTCCTTGATGAAGGAAAATACTGTATTTGCTGGCGTATAAGACTACCTTTTACACTTAAAAAAACTGGCCAAAAAGCAGGGGTCGTCTTATACGCCGGGTCAGCTGCTCGGATGTCTGCTGGATGTGCGCTAATACTGTATGTAGCTACATACAGTATATACCGCTAAGCCAATCCCGGTGAGCGATGTATTCAAATGAATACAGAGCCTGCTCGGATTGGGGTAACAACCTCTGCCAATCCGAGTGCCTACATAAAGTAGCCTGCTCGGATTGGCTTTGAGAGTCAGAGAGGCGTGGGCTGATGATGTTACAGCCTCTGCCAATCCAAGCAGGCTTTGTATTCATTAATAGAATACATCGCTCACCGTGATTGGCTCCATCTCCAGCAAGAATGAAGAAGATTATCGCTTCAGAAGAAAGAAATATGAAGCATCGGAATGAGGGTCATCTTATACGGTGAGTACAGGCAAAAAAATCGTAAAAAAACATAAAATTAGGGGGTTGTCTTGTACGCCTGGTCGCCTTATACGCCGGCAAATACGGTAGGTATGCAATTAATTTTCCGAAACCTGTCGGGATGCAAGCTATGAATCTTCATGGACTGACCACAGTTTGACTCTGGCAGTACCTGGATTATTAGCCCTGGGTTCGATATATGTATCTATGTATTAATGGTTTATTTGGTTCACCCAAAAAAAAAAAAAATTAACATTACATTCAGCTGAGTTGTCAGAATGACAATCGGCTGTTTTTTTTTTTATTTTATTGCCGTACATACCGTATTTTCACCGCCGCTTCCGGGTATGTAATCTGCGGGACTGGGCATTCCTAATTGATTGACATCCTTCCGACCGACGCATTCAGCGTGTCACGAGTTGCTGAAAGAAGCCGGACTGCAAGTCGGCTCTATACGGCGCCTATACACCGACTTTCGTCTTCTTTCTGCAATTCGTGACGGGCTGTATGCGCCGGTCGGAAGTATGTCAATCAATTAGGAACGCCGAGTCCCGCAGATTACATACCCGGAAGCGGCGGTGAAAATACGGTATGTACGGCAATAATATAAAAACAAACAGCCGATTGTCATTCTGACAACTCGGCTGAATGTAATGTTAAAAGTTTTTTTTGGGGGGTGAACCCCCGCTTTAATGTCACTGCTTGCACTCACATAATTTATTTAGTATTTGTACCCATTAAAACTGGCCTTTTATTCATTAAATTACTCTTATTTTCTGCCTCAAAAATCCAAGGGGGCAACCCCCCAGTGCACTTGTTGCATGTTTTCTCTATTCATAATTTTAGGATGTTGGTAGCTCCATACACCCAATTCCCATAAACCCTCTTTTTCTCCCTTAAAAAATTTGGTAGAAAATACCTGCATAAGACCCCCACCTTATGGGAAATTGATGTATGTATATATATAGGCTATAGATACGCATTTGGATTTAAATATAACACATTTTTATTTAAAAAAAAAAAATCACCAGGGAGATCAATGGACGAATCTTATGTCTAAATTACATCATGATTTTGCGCAAAAGGAATCTCTTGAATCTGAATTTGCATCAGTTTTCTCCAATCTCAGCCAGATTTTGGAGAAAATATCCTTACTATATTGGCATATTAAGTCCTTCGATGACTATATTACTGAAAATCTGAACCCCTTTGGTTTTAGAGTCCAAATCTTTCCCTCATTTGACAATATTAATCCTGCATTTAAAACTGCATTAGAGGACAATTTAAAATCATGTTCCAAAATGATGATGTCACTACTTATTGACGAGTATCGTAAACGCATGACAGACCCAGGGCTCGAGTCCTGCGGGAACGCGTGGGAACTGCGTCCCTCCACTTTTTCTAAAGGAGGGACGCCGTTCCCGTTGCAGGACTCGAGCCGCCCAGCCTTCACTAACGATGGCGATGCCGCAATGTCTCCTGAGTCCTGGGAGACATTGCGTGGGACGGACTGCCGCGAGTTATCGCGGGATTTAGAAAGAACTCTTTCTAAATCTCGCAATAACTCGCGACAGGCCTCCGCAATGACTCCTGGGAACAATGAAAAAGCTCCCAGGAGACATTGCGACATCGCCGCTTAATGAAGGCTGGGCGGCATTGAGGAAGTAAGGTGCCCACAGTACACACTGCACTCACTGACACTCATTGCCTTTGTAACTAGGGACCTTGTACTAC
This sequence comes from Rana temporaria, assembly GCF_905171775.1. Taxonomy (NCBI): domain Eukaryota; kingdom Metazoa; phylum Chordata; class Amphibia; order Anura; family Ranidae; genus Rana; species Rana temporaria. Next base: position 119,771,079 of record NC_053496.1, read on the forward strand.
TTTATTTTATATTTCGATCTATGCTGATAGTTTAAATCAATTCTGGGGAATAATAGCAGCAAGAACAATGCACATAATTATGTTGTTCAGAAATTAATTTCATTGTTAGCAGAATGGAAAATGCAGAATGGAAAAGGAAAAGCCATGCATAAATAGTCATTGCTGCACTAGCACTGCATCCTTTCCCATACTTACATTTATATATCCGATTCCTACCAGTACCATTCTTCATGACAACTTGACCTCTTTAATCGCTGGATTGGCACTAAAGAAATCGCACAGCGACCAGGAGGTCTTCCTCCATGTACACACTGCTCACCTCTCCCCCCGGTAGTCTGCGCTCTCCCTCTCTCTGGTCCGGTCGCTGTGCGATTATTATGGATCAAAATTTACAATAAAGGAGACACAAATTTAAATGGTGACCTGAGGTAAATTTGTGTCTCCTTTATTGTATATTTTATTTTTGATCCATCATATAAAAATAAGTTACTTTGCTGCGCTAGGGCACGGTTGTTTTATATAGGGCGACTTAGGTCACTTGCACAAGGTCCAACTTTTAAAAGCCACATTAAAAGGCAATGTAGTCTACATAATAAATCGCACAGCGATCGGACCGGAGAGAGAGAGCGCAGACTGTACAGGGGGAGAGGTGAGCAGTGTGTACATGGAGGAGGACCTCCTCCATGTACACACTGCTCACCTACCCCCGGTACAGTCTGCGCTCTCTCTCTCTCCGGTCGCTGTGCGATTTCTTTAGCGACAATCCAGCGATTAAACTTTTTTTTTTTGGTGGGGGAGTGGATCTTGGGTGGGAGTTCCCACACTTTTTTCCCCAGGACTTGACCCCTGGACAGACCTAAATGGTAAGTTGGAGAAACTGCAAAACCAAATGACTTCTCTACAGACCCACATGCTCTATAAAAAGTTTGAAGACAAATTAAAAAGCCATTTATAACTATTCAATAGAGATGGAACCATTGGCAATTGCCATAAGGTCAAGCACTGATATAATGGGATGTCAAAGGAAGACGGGAGACGAAAGAATTGCGCTCTATACCGATGATATTCTCCTCTACTTGGGTGATACGGAACAATCACTGGTAAGAGCAATGAGTATAGTAGAGGAATTTGGTAGTTTTACGGGCCTAGAGATAAATTGGGAAAAATCTGAGTTATTACCGGTAGTCCCAATTGGAGAAACTGGGGTATTGGGAATACCACAATTGAAGGTAGTGGACACGTTGAAATATTTGGGGATACTGTTGACGAAAGATCCTAATCAATATATAGATAAAAATCGAATTCCCTTACTGGCTAAATTTAAACAAAAAATCTATATTTGGAAACGGCTCCCTTTATCAGTGGCTGGCAGAAGCAGCTTAATCAAGATGATTTGGCAGCCACAACTGCTGTATATAATGCATAATTGTCCTGTTTTGATTTTTAGAAAATGGTTTAATAAAATCTAAGTGCTTTTCAGAGAACTAATATGGAAAGAGGGACAACCTAGGATTCGACTTCGTACACTTCAGCTCCCGGTAGTGGAAGGGGGTCTGGCTGTTCCCCATCCTGAGAGCTATTACTTATCGGCACAACTGCAACAACTAATGGGATGTAATAACCCAGGGGCGGGGGGGGACACCCCTAATGGGAGAATAATGCTGAATGGTGCCTCACATGATTCTGTTATTGAAGTATTAGAAGCAGATTCCTTTAGATATAGGACCCCAACAATAAAAATGATAATTAAAATATGGAAAAGGGTAAAAGGGGAAAAGGAATTTAATATCCCGCAACACTCATTTTTTACCTATCTCCAGGTAGGGCACGCCCTTGAAGCCCAATTTAGGACACAAACCCTAGTGTGGAATAAGACGCCCCTATTCCAAAACTTAGTTAAAGGTGGCCCAGCCAAGGGTCTCATATCTGAAATATATGTACAGATAACCAAAAAGATCAATACAGGGTCATACCTCCTTAAAGTAAGAGAGAGATGGGAAGAAGATATAGGGGAAATAACACAGGAACAGTGGAGGAGAATCCTAGAGATGGGATCAAAGGTTTCAGTTTCACCCCCTCAGAAAATCTCCCACCTGATGTTGATAAATAGAGCCTATTACACGCCTAAGCGCCTGTTCAAGTATGGTAAAAGACCAGATGATAAATGTCCCAGATGTCAGGGGCCTGGAGACCTAGTGCACATGGTGTGACGCTGCCCAAAGCTGTTTCGCTATTGGGAGGGAGTGCTCAATACTTTGAGAGATATATTTGGAACACCGTTGGAGATGGAGGCCACATTATGTGTACTGGGCTACAGGAAGGAACGAGAGGAGAAAAGAAGTACTACAGTTGCAATATTGAGATGTTTGTTTCAAGCTAGAAAATTAATATCCATGAGATGGCAGGCAACAACGCCACCGGCAGTAAGAGAATGGACCAGGGTAATAAACGAGTCAATCTGTAAAGAAAGAGCAATCTATATAAAAAGAGGTAATCTTAAGGACTTTATGGAAATGCAGAAACCATGGTTGTATAAAAAGGTTGCCTCTCTCTAGGGGGTAAGAATTAGTTGGAGTAGAGAATAACCAAATATAATAGCTGATTGAAAAGTCACATGTGGGATATCTTGGTAAGCTATGACTATTGTAGCCTTTGGATTTAGATGGGGGAAGGGAGACAACCGGGCGATGGAATAGATTTACGGAACCAACAGTAAAATAGATTAATGGAGCAGTACTAAGTGGGGAGGAATAAAAAGAGAGGAGGGTTGACAAATAGTACAAATTATAATATTATATAGAACTACTGGCTCGGTGGGCTCCTCAACTCCAGTAAATGCTATCATTTGCCTCCCAGTATACCAACTCAGGAGATCTCACTTTTTGTATTTGTACTAAAATTATGATATATATAAGGAACAATTTTTCCTGTTTTTAATGAATTATTAAAAATTTGTATGAGATAACAATATAATAAAGAATGAATATTAAAAAAAAAAAAAAAGTTCCAACGTGATAAGAGGGCTTTTGAGGATGCAAAGGCTAACAAATTGCAGTTAAATTCTACCAAAAATGGCTTTATAGCATCGAGCAAAAATAGACGCATACATTTTCACCCATTACCTGTACACTCACCCATGTCTTCTTCTTTTCAGTCCTCTAACCAGCATAAAGGTCAGAGACGACAAAAACGTTGCTGTTGTGGTGATGAGTAACACGATGACTGCTTCCACATGGAAGGCTCCTCCCCTTCACGGTCAGGTAACAGTAATTCCTATCACAATCCAAATAGTGACACATCGGATACATATACACCGGCTAGTCACTCTAGATCTTTCCCGAATACATCACTTCCCACATTATTCACTCCACGCTCACAACAACCACCACTGGGCAATTTTTTTAGATCAAATGCGGGGCCGAATACAGACCAATCAAAAGAAGCCCCAAACACATCCTTCCAAAACTCACAAACCAAATTTTCACAAACCGGGTTAGGAGTCGTAAATCTGTACGCATATCCTTTGGATAAGAACGAGACGGCTGTCCTTGCACGTGGCCTCACTTTTTGCCTAGATTCAGGTCTGGACAAATTTGGGACCATTAAGGACATCCACCTCTTTATACGTAATATCTTGCTCAAAAGTTTATACTCTAAAAAAACAAATTTTGCAATCTGGGCAAACCAACCAAGATGCACAAGCATTAGACAATCTTATATGCTTATTGTAAGAAAATCTAATTGTCTCAATTGACCTAGAGGTCCTCCTCGCAGCGGTGGTCAATATATCTACCACAAAAAGTAGTCCATATGTGATTGATTCCTCGCTTTAAAAAGAAATCTGTCATTTATCCTCCACCCAGCTCTAACCACAATGCAGCAACATTTCTTAAAGCGGGGGTTCACCCTTAGAGGGCACTTTTTCCCCTTAGATTCCTGCTCGTTTTCTCTAGGGGAATCGGCTATTTGTTTTAAAATATGTGCAGTACTTACCCGTTTACGAGATGCATCCTCTCCGTCGCTTCCGGGTATGGGCTGCGGGAATGGGCGTTCCTTCTTGATTGACAGTCTTCCGAGAGGCTTCCGACGGTCGCATCCATCGCGTCACGATTTTCCGAAAGAAGCCGAACGTCGGTGCGCAGGCGCAGTATAGAGCCGCACCGACGTTCGGCTTCTTTCGGCTACGAGTGACGCGATGGATGCGACCGTCGGAAGCCTCTCGGAAGACTGTCAATCAGGAAGGAACGCCCGCTCCCGAAGACCCATACCCGGAAGCGACGGAAAAAGATGCATCTCGAAAACGGGTAAGTACTGCTCATATTTTAATACAAATAGCCGATTCCCCTAGACCGAACGAGCAGGAATCTAAGGGGAGAAAAAAAAAAATTAATAAATGGGTGAACTCCCGCTTTAACCACTTAAGCCACGGAGGATTTGGCTGCTGAATGACCACAGCACTTTTTACAATTTGGCACTGCACTGCTTTGACTGGTAATTGCGCGGTCATGCAATTTTTTACCCAAACTGAATATGCGTCTTTTTTTCCCCACAAATAGAGCTTTCTTTTGATGGCATATGATTGCCTCTGCGTTTTTTAAATCTTGTATAGTGCATATTGTTCCCCCTTGTATTATATATCGTATTTGTGAATTCTCTTTTTTAATCCAATTCCCCCCCATTGATTGTTTCCCGGGTGCAAAAAAGTTGTTTTCCTTTTGTGCTATCAGTGGTGAATTGTATTTCCATTTATTTTTCTTGTGTAGCTTATCCCATGTTTTCAATACAATCTGTGTCAGTGTGTGAGTGTTTAACCCCAAGATTTCTATATTTTGAAGGTGTCCATATTTCCCTACCTAAATGCATGTTAGCCACCGTGTGTTCTATTTTGACCCGCCTTTTCTCATTCGTTATTTTTGCCCAATCTACTACTCGTGTTAGCTGTCTCATAATATTTTTGAAAGTCAGGCACACTCAGTCCCCCTTGTTTTTGTGTTTTCTGCAGTGTCGTCAGTGCTATTCTAGGTTTTTTATTGTGCCATATTAATTTTGTAATTAATGTTTTTAATATTCTAAAATAGGCAATGTCTGCATATATTTAAAAAAACACAGAACAGTATTTCATTCACAAAGCCCAAATTCCAGCATGTAAATATTATTTTTCATGAGTAAAAAGGAGAGAGATTAGTGCTCCTGTAGCAATGCTTAAGCAAAACTGCACTAAAAGCAAGCTATATGAATGCAGGAAGCCACATTTTACCACAATAAGTGTTACCAAACTGGACCTTGGCATGGCCTACAGCTTGTAATGTAATTTCCTCCAAAGCTACGGCTCCCAGTGCTATTCTGGAAGGTATGGCGTGGCAATGGAGCCATGTCAATTTACTAGGCTTATTTTTTTTCATGTTTAAATTCTATTACTTACTGGGGTAGATTCAGTAAGCAATTGCGTCTGCGTAACCATAGTTACGCAGCGCAATTGCTTAGTTGCGCCGGCGTAACGACTTTTCTGTATTCAGAAAGCTTGTTGCGCCGACTGCAGCCTAAGATATGACTGGCATAAGGCTCTTATGCCGTCGTATCGTAGGCTGCATTCTTATGATGGCCGCTAGGTGGCGTTCCCGTAGTGGTCAGCGTAGAGTATGCAAATTGCATACTCACGCCGATTCACAACCCTACGCGCGCCCGCCGTACGCATTTTAAGTTTTTTTGCGTTCGTCAGTTTCCGCGTAAGGCTGTTCCTGCTATTAGCAGGGGCAGCCAATGCTAAGTATACCCGTCGTTCCTGCGTCGCGATGTTTGAAAATTACGTCATTTGCGTAAGTGAATCGTGAATGGCGCTGGACGGCATTTACGTTCACGTTAAAGCAAATGACATCCTTGCGACGTCATTTGCCGCAATGCACGTCGGGAAAGTTTCCCAACGGAGCATGCTCACTATGTTAGGCGCGGGAACGCGCCTAATTTAAATGATCCACGCCCCCTACGGGATCATTTAAATTACGGGCGCTTACGCCGGCCATTTTTACGGAGCGCCTTCGCAAATTATGGAGCTACTGCTTCCTGAATCAAGCGTAGCGCAAGTAATTTACGGAGGCGTAGCATAAAAACGTAACGCTGCGCCTCCGTAAGAAGTGCGCAGCAGTACCTGAATCTACCCCACTGTCGTGTACAGAAAACCATAACCCGGTGATCTTATCCATACCCATAAATGCATCATGTGTATCCTGTTGGCTTAACATTGAAAAGGATATCAAAGATACCATATCCCAGGTAGACAGAACAACTACAGTGTGTGTAATACACATATATCATGAAATTATACATAGTGTAGCGGCTTGTTCCTTTTTGAGCTGGCGCTGCTATAAATTTAGAGGGAAGTCTGAGAGTTAGTTTACTCAGACATGTATGATTTTGAGCAAATTTGGCCTCTGTTCCAGCCATGACTGTGATGTAAATGACCACTATTGGTCGCCTGGGGTGTAGTTGTTACTCCAGGCCAAGAGTGGCAGCAGCTAGGTCAAGGTGATTTGAGTATTTTCCCTCGGCAGCCAATCAGTGGGGTTGATCGTCCCGCTGTGCATGCTGGGGAGGGGTACTTAAGGGACAGACGTCACTGGACTGGGTTCGTCGATCCAGGGTCTATCATCCCACCACCACCCCTCGTGTGTGGCCCTCCTGGACGGGGGTGCGTTTTCCTGTAATCCTGGCTCCGGGACCACGTTGGTCCGGGGTTGTGATCTTCTGAGTAGGCTCAGTAGGCAGATTGGGTCTACACATTATAAGGTGATCCTGTGCTGTCCGTCCTGAGGGAGGAAGCCGCTTGATGAAGGACCTATCTTGGACAGGACTGAGCACAAGGCTGGTGTCTCAAGAGAGGCCTTGAACTTCATCGAAGGATGTACCATTTACTGAAAGGCTTGATGGTGATCGCCTGTCAGTTTCAAGTTCTACAAGAAGTTACTTTGGAGAGATCCGGGTGCTGATTCCTGTACTGCAAGGATTCCAGACCAAAAAGTGTCTCCATCTGTGGGAAGGTCTGTGGCAGAGACTGTACCATTTTCCGTGTGTCATTCTGGCTGCTAGGCTAGTGAGAGAAACCTATCCGGGTGCGCAAAACCCACTCTGGCTAATTATTATTATTATTATTATTATTAATAATTAATAATGTGAGATATGGTAGCTGAGGTTACTAAAGGGTAAATAGATAGAGGTATGGGGGTAAAATAGAAATATATATATATATATATATATATATATATAACACATATGTCTAGAGCATATATATATATATATATATATATATATATATATATATATATATATATATATATATATATATATAGATATAAAAATAAAACAGAAAATAAATAATTAATTAGGTGGAAAAAATTGTGCATATAGTGTGTATGCAATACACATATATCATGAAATTATACATATTAAGTATTAGGTGTAATAGGTAAATAATTAATAATGTGAGATATGGTAGCTGAAGTTACTAAAGGGTAAATAGATAGAGGTATGATAAAATAGATACATATAACACATATGTGTCTAGAGCAATGTAGAGTGATTACAAAAGGAACAAGGAGAAAGGATAAATAGAAGGGGTGGAACAGACATCAGTGGACAGTGAGAAGACACAAAGATATCAGGGATAATACCTTTATAACAAAATATATATTGCTTCAGGTCGCCCCCAAGCTCTGGCAGATCTGACAGCCAGTGCATCCGGCTTAAGAGCGCTCACCATTCGGCTGGAGTGTGACGTCACCAGCCGAGTGCGGACGTAAAAGTGCCAATGCGCCGGACACCAAGATCCTCGGGACATAAACCCAGACTACAATGACCAGAAGGCCAAGCGGCGAAGGAGTCAGGAGGCATGACTAGAGCGTGCTAGATGGAAAGGAAGCAATCATGATCGCTCCTAGGCAGCGGTTTAACCAGTAGGTTTCCGATGATGGAAATAGGTCGACGAAGTGTGTGGAGATCTAGGCATCTAAGAGTCCATGATAGGCGGGGGAGGAGCTATCATTCGTGACATCACCCACGCCCCTTCTGTTGCTGCTCGCGGTTATTACACCGCTGTTTTACCGCTGTATATGCGCTGTTTACCCACTGTTTTATACGCTGTTTTTATCAGGCCGCTGTGCCTCATTGGCTTGTTCAAGCTTTTGGAATAAAATACCAGTCTACACTTAGATTGCTTCCATATTTTTATTTCTCCATACGGTTTTTACCATTGATTGATACCTGTCTGCCACCTCGTTAGACTGTATCTTCACCACCATCACCCCTCTGTGGGAACAAGCATGTCTGACCATTTGTTCATTCAGTGGTCCACCTCATTTGGTAAGAGTGCTCACTTCTATTGGTGTAGGACCTGTCACTTTGAGAATATCGCTTGAAGATTTTCTACATTACGGGGTGTATCATCACGGTTTCATTGTTTATTTAGCACATGGACTTTATTTATTGCGCTGCACCGTTTTTTGTGATTTACCTTTTGGTGTCCAGCTTGCATTGTTTCATTTTAATAAAATGTATGCGCTAATTGCCTTTCATATCACCTTATATATATATACATATATTACACCTATATCTTTTTTTATTTTTAGATATTTGGGTATATATATTATGGTCAGCTATTATACTGTATACATTTATGTAGCGCTCACCCCCGCAGGAGCCGCTGGATAGAATAGGGATGGCGTGTTACCTTTGTGAGCGTCTAGGGGTATGATGATGATGATGAGAGCAATAATAGAATGTCCAAGTAACAGGTGTCTTTTCTGGTAGTTTTATTTCACCCAACACGGCAAAACAGTAACTTGAGGTAGATAGAGAAAGATGGGTGAAGAGGAGAAATTGCAGATTCAGGCTTGGATAATGCAGAAGCAGTCCTGCTTCAAAATACACTTTGCTTTCGTCGCCGCTCAGCCAAGGGGGTATAGTGTACCTGGACAGGCCCCTCACACCGACCTGGCAGCCAGGATATCACTCGGAGCACTGGAAGAAGAACAAGTCTCTGCCACAGACCTGGTACAAATGAATATCAGGGAAGAACCTCTGCCACAGGCCTTTCCCTCGTACAGAGGATTATGAAGTGAATCTTCTCCAGTGAATGTAATGCCTGACTCTCCCTCAGGTAGTTTTTCTCAACTGGTCACCGACTGACAGGTTGCCAACAGACAAACTCCCAGTGTCCGGTCACCTCCATCCCCGGTGGATTGTCTAGGCCCTGTTGGATTGCCTGCCTCCGGGCTCTCCTCAGACTGACTCCCCACTGAACAGCACAACTCGCTTGGGATCTTCTTCAGAAAGGTTGGGGAACCCAGTAGATCACTGGGGCCCCGCCATAGTTTCAGTTGCTCCTGGCCAGCATGGTCCTGGAACCAAGGACACCTCATAGCACATGCACCCTGGCCTGGTAGGCCATATCGCCGGGGCCCGTGATGTGCGCACACCCTGAAGGTGGATGCCGCACCCGGAACAAACACCAGAACTCCCCAACAAAAATGGCATCCGCTCCAGAAGTCCCCTCCCCCAGCATGCCCCGTTAGGGAAAACCCCTCCTGATTGGCTGCTGGCAGGAGGCGCTTCGGACTGAACTCCACTGCTGCCATCTGCCGTCCCAGGTTGGAAAAGCACCTTTGGAACACAGAATAAACAGCACAGCCCAGCTAGAGTAGACTCCTAATTTACATGAATTAGCTGGATGAGAGTTAACTAACTCTTTCATCCCCCTCTAAATTTAAGATAGCACCTGGACTGAAAGTACACAGGCGCTACATTTAATTTTCATTACACCTTACTTTTTCCATACAATTTATTTTATCTATTCTCACTGCAAATATTATTCTTATTCTTATATATTTTTCTTATTTCAATTTATTTTTAATTTTTTTATTATTATTATTACTTTTCTTTTTTATTATTATTATTATTATTATTATACAGGATTTATATAGCGCCAACAGTTTACGTAGCGCTTTACAACATCAGGGAAGACATTATAGTTACAATACAATTTAATACAGGAATGATCAGATCAGAAATCTCTTGATTTTTGCTCCCCCATATATCTTATTTCATTCTAGATGTTCCATTCCTTATGCTCTGTTTTTTAGAGCAACAAATCTTTTAATAGGCTCTTTCTTGGATACATCTGGCGTGCTGAATAGATTTTCCAGAAAGTTTTCAGTCTTGGATATATTCGGTATCCTTATCTACAGGTGCCCCCTCCCCCTTGCGTTATTCTGAATCTTGATTTTAAGTAAGGACCCTGATGTAGACTTTTGTAATTCATGTATATGCATATATATAAAAAAAACTTTTCTAAGCAACACTTGTGTTATGGTTGCTGTTCTTTGTTTAATTAATAAATAAATAAATACATTTTCTAATCCTCTTTCAGCGGCACTGCTTGATTAGATTTTGGCCAGGTCTCTCACTGTGCTTGCATAGTTGCTTGAGGTGTGGTCTGGTCCCTGACGCTTGCGTGGCCTCTCCCCCTATCTCAAGCCCCTGCATTGGGGCATTAGGACCCTTGGTGGTGAGTTTCCCTTCTCTACTGGTGGGTCTGTCAACAGGTGGATTTCCAAAATAAGTGTAATTTTTGTATTATAATTTTGCTTTTCTCTTTTCGTATTTATATAGTTGCTTTCTCTATGTATGGTTGATACATACATCCCCTGATGAAGCCTAGAGGCGAAACATATCGGGATAACGTATGATTACTCATCAACCCACCATCGACTCTTTAATGCAACCACCATTCGGGAACCACTTTACTGTGAATGACCGATATCACTCTATTTTTTATCAGCTTTGTATAATTAATACTATCAAGGGGGAAAATTCCTCGCGCTAAGGAAATTAAGTAAACATAATCAAGTGAATAAAGGTAATTAAATACATAAGTGAATAAAATGAGTGAATAAAAAACTTAAATGAATAAATTCAGCAGCAACACTAAAACATGTGATATACACGTAATGGTACAAATAAAAAAAGAAGAAAGATAAGTTGCGCTCAGAGTCACAACCTGAGGTAGTGAATTAATAAATGTCAAGTGCAAGTGCGTTTGAAAAAAATATTGAAGATGCCCAAGTAATATGTGAAACCCTTACGGGGTAATCTAAATAACATTCTAGCATGGATCAAGCACTTGAATAAGAAAAAAGCTCTGTTAGTCCATTGGGGATGAACTCATGTCATAAACACAAATATGGTCCCAATATGAGGAAAAACCAGGAACTCAAAGCCATATAAATTGTCCAATAATTGAACAGTGGCAATTGCAGAATAAATATAAAGATATCCAGGGACTGTTTTGCCACCGATTTCTAATTAGAAGAATCACACAATCCCACGAGAGGTAAGTAAAGATGTACTCTTACCAGATCCAGGGTTAAATCAGGCATATCAATCCGCTCGGATCATGGAGATGAAAGACAACCTCGGCCACTGCTGACAGGTACGGGTCTCCACTCTAAATTTCTCCATTGCGTTTGTGACTCCACATCCCATTCGAAGAACCAAGGAAGGAACAAGGCTCAAATAGTGAAGTTCCGTCAAACGTTTATTAAAAATAGTGGCCCAGATTCAGGTAGATCCGCGCAATATTTGTGTGGGCAAAGATTTTCCTCTGCGCCCACGCAAATATTTCGATTTGCCCGTGATTCACGGAGCAGTAGCTCCGTAAATTGCGCGGGCGCTATGCTAATTTGCCCTGCGTAAGGGCGCCTAATGTAAATGATTCCGCCGGGGGCGGGAATCATTTAAATTAGGCGCGCTCCCGCGCCGAGCGAACAGCGCATGCTCCGTCGGGAAACTTTCCCGACGTGCATTGCGGCAAATGACGTCGCAAGGACGTCATTTGCTCCTAAGTGAACGTGAATGGCGTCCAGCGCCATTCACGAATCACTTACGTAAACGACGTGAAATTCAAATTTCACGAGCGGGAAGGGTGGCTATACTTTAGCATTGGCTGCGCCTACTATGAGTAGGAGCAGCCTTACGCTAAAGTCGCCGTACGGAAACTCCGTACCTTGCGTGCGCAGGGCCCGCGCAACTTTTGTGAATCGGTGGTAGTATGCAATTTGCATACTATACGCCGATCACAATGGCCGCGCCCCCTAGCGGCCAACGCAAGAATGCAGCCTGAGATATGAAGGCATAAGGAGGCTTATGTCTGTCATATCCTAGGCTGCAGTCCGCGTAGCGATGTTCCTGAATCAGGGGCATTCGCTACGCGGGAGCAAAACAGCTATTGCGCCGCGCAACCTATGGTTGCGCGGGCGCAATAGCTTCTTGAATCTGGGCCATTATGTGCAACATACACACATACAGAGGTAAAAAATTTAAATTGCCGGCAAACAGCAGTAACGGCGTGCACCCATGCTTCCGGGGTCACGTGAATGTGATGACGTTTAGTGCGTGGCTCCGCCCTGACCGGTTTCGTCACATATGACGTTGTCAAAGGGCACGGGCGACGCACTGAACATCAGCCTTAAGTACCTACGGAGCGACATCCAAGCCTCTCTTTCGGTTGGCAGCCTCCAATGAGATTCGGCCGCAAAGTTAAAAAACCGGAAGTGGGGAGAATCTGGAAACCCGGACCTTCCTACCAACGAGAACACCAGTGACATAGATAGGAATATCCTATGTCAACATGGTAAGGTCTCGCCTTCAAGGGTGTCAACACTGGTCTGCAGACCTCCCATCTAATACTTCCTACGGATATGTCTCTAATAGGTTACTGTCTGTCACAAATTAAGTAGCATCAACATACTTATACAGATAACCACATGTAGACCTGAAATGATTGTAAATACAAATAAATATTTTCTTGCTGCTCCCCAGCGACCGGATAGAGCGCGGAAAAACCAACATAGAAAACATACATCAATTCTTTCTATATCGGATTAGTATTAATTTGCATAACATCCAAAAATACAAAGATTATAATTAAAAAAACTTATAAGATGATAAGACCGGAAAATTAATTGTATAATTAATAAAGCTTTATGTATTTTCTTTTAATCAAATTGTATTTGAGTTTTCCATTGTGATTAAGCACCGCTACAGTTCCACCTCCTTTCTTTTGTATCTCTAATTAAATTTTGGGATGAGGTGTGTCTTTTTTGGTGTCTACCCTTAGCCAGACCAAAAACTCAAGATTCATAAATACAGTGTTTAAATACACACTACCCCTCGGTCAGACTTTGGTGACACAAAACCTATATAATTTGTTACCCGTCACAATGGAACATTCTTCCCTTTTTTCTTTTCTGCTTTAGTTATACTAAATGTTTATTTGATATGAATAAGAATTTAATTTATATATCTGTGATTCATTTCAGTGGAAGTATACACATTTGGTTTCCCCCCCTGTTTTCCTTTTGCCCCCCCCCATTTTGTCATGGCCTTCTTTTGTGGAGAGGCCTGGGAGGACTTCATGACCAAGATTCAGCAGTCCCAGAATGCTAATGAGATTTCTGATCAGGATCTTGATCGGGCCTTCCTCAGGTTGCAGAGATTTCTGGAGAAAAAAGTTAGAGTGTTTTTTGAAAAATACATGAGAATAAAATTGTCCCATGGGGACTACAAATCCAGATTTTTCTGAGAAAGACCGATGATACCTTGAAAAAAGTTTGGGAAGATAATTTACAAAACTGCTCTTTCAAAATGATCTTGATTCTTTGTAGCCAATATGAGAAAGAAATTGTTACCTTGGATGAATATATAAAAAAAATGGTGTGATGATTATTTTCAAATTCTAACTACGGTAGTTCCAGGTTTAAAACGAAGGAAAAGGAACTAAAGGAATACATAGAAGGCTACACCAAAGACATTATCTGTACTAAAGAAAATATGTTTTTACGTGACAGCAACGCCCATACCAACGAGTTTGCCTATAAGTGGAATCAGAACACCTTCAACAGGCCATTTAACAGGCAGGCCGTTAACATGAATACCAAAACAGATGAAATAGTACCTAATCTATCTTCAACATCTTCTCTTTCATCTAGCCAATCAACAGTATATCGTGATCTTTCGGAGGACAGACTTCCCAAAAAACGAAAAGGGAATTCTGATGCTGCCTTCACTGAGTCCCTACAGCACCAACTAGGCACAGCACCATCACATCGTTCTCAACTTGGTCGTCCTAAATTTTCACATTCACGACCTCCGTCTGCTTTTCACCCTTCACCTCAATCTGCACGTGGCCTTCAAGCTTTGGTCACTCAATATATCTCTACGGCGGCACCTCTCACTCTCGCTTTGGCACCTAATGTGCACTCAGGCACAATTCCCAAGGTGAGTAATTAGGAACTTACTGCCTCCTCTTTTAGCGATTGCACCACCACTAGACACCAAATTAGCTCCCATTTTTTTTAGGGAAAGACAGGGATCATATGCAAACTCAGAGTCTAGATTCTTAAATTCGTCTAATACTGAGCTGGAATTTATTAATCTTTCCTCCTACCAACTTTCGGAGGAGGAAACTTTGGTTCTCAAATTTGGTTTATATTTTTGTCCAGATTCGCATACAGATACATTTTATGTTGATAAAGACATTCGTCTTTTTGCTTGTAGACTTATGTACAAGGTTATATTTGATAAACCAACTAGTGACCAGACATTTAAATCTGATTTGCCCACTCCTCCAGTTAATATGGATGAATACCAAGCTATGGAAGATCTTATGGCATTGTAGGAGAAGGGCCACACCCAAGAGGACGCCCTTTGGTTATCCTCTCTACCGGGGGTGTTTGTCGCCTGTGTGTCCTTCCCCCCACCTGTCTCTTTCAAGCCCAAATCAAGAATGTTCCCGTTACTTCATACCAACCCCAATATTTGGGCATTCGTACAGCAGACTACTAAAGTACAGTACAAAAACAAGCCATCAAATCACTTCAAAACAATACCAGCAATTATTATAAAACCTGCTAATAAAGGGAGTAACCTTGTTATCATGAATGTCACACAATATGAAAGTATGTGCAAAGATATCTCCCGTCTCATAACTTGCTTCTGAGCATGCACGGTTTTTTCACGTCGTTAAAGTCCACACATGACCATTTTTTACAACTTTAAAAACGGCAATGTTAAAAACAAAATGAAAATTTAGAGCATGTTCGAAATTTTTAATGCCCATTTTTTACATCATGAAAAATGCTCTGGAGCCCACACACGATCGTGTTTAATGACATTAAAAAAAAAAAAAAATTTTTACATCCCGAAAAACGGTCGTGTGTACGCGGCATAAGTCTCCTCTGAGGGAAATGACTGGCTTGAATTGTTCTATGTACACTGTAAGGCCGGGTACACACGGACAAACATGTATGGTGAAAGCGGTCCGTCGGACCGTTTTCACCATACATGTCTGCCAGAGGGCTTCTGTACGATGGTTGTACACACCATCGTACAGAAGTCCGCGCGTAAACAATACGCGGGGCGTGTCCGCGGTGTCGCCGCGTTGATGACGCGGTGTCGCCGCGACAATGACGCAGCGACGTGGGCGACCCGCCTTTAAAATGCTTCCACGCATGCGTCGAAGTCATTCGACGCATGCGAGGGACGGCGGGCGCCTGGACATGTACGGTAGGTCTGTACTGACGACCGTACATGTCCGAGCGGGCAGGATTCCAGCGGACTGTTTTAAAACAAGTCCAGGAATATTTGTCCGCTGGGAAAAGGCCCGGCGGGCAAATGTTTGCTGGAATTCGGCCCGCTCGCGCCCACACACGACCAAACATGTCTGCTGAAACTGGCCCGCGGACCAGTTTCAGCAGACATGTTTGGTCGTGAGTACGGGGCCTAAGCCTTACATAATTTGTTGGCAAATTAATATAATGAGAAATTAATTTTAACATTGTATTTTAATGAACCTAGCGGGCTTTAGTATTACAGTCGTATGCAAAACTTTAGGAACCCCTGACAATTTCCATGATTATCATTTATAAATATTTGGGTGTTTGGATCAGCAATTGCATTTTGATCTATCAAATAACTGAAGGACACAGTAATATTTTAGTAGTGAAATGAGGTTTATTGGATTAACAGAAAATGCGCACTATGCATCAAAACGAAATTAGACAGGTGCATAAATTTGGGCACCCCAACAGTAAAATCACATCAATGTTTAGTAGAGAAGAAATAACAGCCTCTAGACCAGTAGTTCTCAACCTTTCTAGTGCTAAAATTTCCCAAGTTGTGGGGACCCCTAACAGTAAAATTAATTTGTAGCACCCAAGGCAAGACAAGTAATTTGCGCCCCTAACTTACGGACATTTAGTGCTCCCTGAGTCCCTTCCACTTGTACAGTATTAAAACCCCTTATGGTACATTTTCGGATGTACCACTCTCTCTTTGTTCTCCTTTCTTTCCCTTTTATCTCTCTCTATCCTTATTTCTTGTTTTTTTTTCCACCCCTCTCTTTAGCCATCTTTCTTGTTCTTTCTCTTCCTTTTTCTTTATTCCTTCACCTCTTTATCTCTCCCTCCCATGTATTATATATGTTTATTCCTTCTCTTACTCCTTGGTGAGGGGTAGGATAAGTGGCAGTGCTGGTGGTGAGTTCTGATCAGCCAACTTAGGTGCTCTTGATCAATGTCATCTGCTGATCTAAGAACTGTAGTGGGGACTTTTAATTGGAACTATAATCACAGGTAGTGTTACTCACTGTGTCTCCAGCTTCACTGTGAGCCCGACTTTGTGGTGACACCTCTACCGAAATCTGTAGATGGGGTCTCCTCCAGCCCCTCCCACTTCACATTCCTCACCAGTCAGCTGACCTCAGGTCTCTGCCCCCAGCCATGCCCTGAACTGAATGGGCGGCTGCAAAGAGGCTGAGTGGGTGGCCACGGGCTCCAGGGACAGCCCTGCTTTGTGACCGCAAGAGGGCTGGGAGGGAGGTGCGGTCTTCGGGAACAGTCCAGGATTTGGTGACCCCTGGCAAATCTTAAGGTTCAGAACCACTGCTCTAGACTCTTCTTATCGCCTGTAATGAGTGTCTGGATTCTGGATGAATGTATTTTAGATCATTCTTCCTTACAAAACATCTCCAGTTCACTTAGTTTGATGGTTGCCAAGCATGGACAGCCTGCTTCAATCAACCCACAGATGTTCAATGATATTCAGGTCTGGGGACTGGGATGGCCATTCCAGAACATTGTACTTGTTCCTCTGCATAAATGCCCGAGTAGATTTTGAGCAGTGTTTTGGGTCGTTGTCTTGTTGAAATATCCAGCCCTGGCGTAACTTCAACATTGTGACTGATTCCTCAACATTATTCTCAAGAATCTGCTGATATTGAGTGGAATTCCCAGTACCGGCACAGGCCACACAGCTCCACAGCATGATGGAACCTCCACCAAATTTTACTGTGGGTAGCAAGTGTTTTTCTTGGAATGCTGTGTTCTTTTGCCGGCATGCATAACGCCCCTTGTTATGACCAAATAACTCAATCTTTGTTTCATCAGTCCACAGCACCGTATTCAAAAATTAAGCTGGCTTGTCCAAATGTGTGTTTGCATACATCAAGCGAATCCGTTTGTGGCATGTGTGCAGAAAAGGCTTATTTCGCATCACTCTCCCATACAGCTTCTACCTGTGCAAAGTGCGTGGAATTGTTGAAGGATGCACAGTGAGTACCATCTGCAGCAATTTGATGTTGTAGGTCTTTGAAAGGTGGTCCGTGGGCTGTTTTTGACCGTTCTCACCATCCTTCGCCTTCACCTCTCCAATATTTTATGTGCCTGCCTGCCACTTCTGTCCTTAACAAGAACTGTGCCTGTGGTCTTCCATTTCCTTACTATGCTCCTTACAGTGGACACTGATCCCTTATATATCTGCGATAACTTTTTGTAGCCTTCCCCTAAACCATAATGTAGAACAATCTTTGTTTTCAGGTCATTTAAGAGTTGTTTTGAGGCCCCCATGTTGCCACCCTTCAGAAGAGAGTCAAAGAGAACAACAACTTGCAATTTGCCACCTTAAATACCTTTTCTCATGATTGGATGCACCTGTCTATGAAGTTCAAGGCTTAATGAGCTCACCAAACCAATTGTGTGTTCCAATTAATCAGTGCTAAGTAGTTACAGGTATTCAAATCAACAAAATGACAAGGGTGCCCAAATTTATGCACCTGTCTAATTTCGTTTTGATGCATATTGCACATTTTCTGTTAATCCAATAAACCTCATTTCACTACTGAAATATTACTGTGACCTTCAGTTATTTGATAGAGCAAAATGAAATTGCTGATCCAAACACCCAAATATTTATAAATGATAATCTTGGAAATTGTCAGGGGTTCCTAAACTTTTGCATACAACTGTATATGAGAAATTAGGTACTTATGGGTACTGGCTACAGTCTGTAACAAGAAGAAATAGTAGGCTACTAACCTGACAATGGAGAGATATAGCAACTTCCCACGAGTTGTGTATAAGGTTAGAAGAAAGGAATGCATGCTCTCCACTCCTTCATGAGTAGATTGTAGTGTTTGCTGCTGAGTTATGATACAAAAGGGTAGAATGACAGTCATAATAAGACATGGTTAAACAGAATATACTGTAAGTTACTTACATGTGGGCTGTGGGTATGGAGATTAAGGCCTGGATTCAAAAATCTCAGTATTTTTTTATTTATTTTTTCAGTATAAGAACATATGTTTTATCTTCTTTTATATTCTCCTATATTTTACACTTAGGGGGTCATTCAGCTATCCTTGACTGCTAGATTATTGTAGGGGCCTCAGATGTGCTGAAAAAAAAATCACTGTCCAAAGCTGCTGACCTTCCACTGTCAGGGCAGAAAGAGGTTTGCTCTATCTTTTCCCACCCACACATTTGGTTATTTTTAATTCTTGCACTAAGAATAGACTTCTTTTACACAGCACCTGTTCTCATGCATAATCTACATTTGGAGTCGCAGGAGGTGGAGATTCTGTGCTTTTGTCCTGTGATTGGCTGAAAGCCAAGCAGCTGCTGTGTGCTCTAATGCTTAGCATGGTAGAAGTTTTAACCCCCTCGGCACTCTTTTTTCCCCCGAAATATACTGGCACGCTCTGCTGTTTGGTTTATTAAGCTTGAACATGTGTGCAATATTTTACTGGATTGCTTTATACATTAGAACTGTGCTTAAATAGTGAGAAAATAGCATATCAACTTAATTTGCTCCAGTTTTTTAGTTTAATGTTTTCTCTTTTGGGAGTTTTCAGACAGTGGGCCAAGAACACAAGTTTCTTTATTTCCTGCATCACTATCATACATTTACACTTTATAGCCGTGCATTTGGAGCCATCTTGCTGCTGTGTGTTTCTCCCAGCATCAGGTCTTCTGCATTCCAGGAATCTGTCCCTGAACGCATGCCCTAAACACGGGTACTACTCAGTACAGTGGCCATAGACAATGACCGGCTGCAGTCAGCATGGCTAAATGTGGAACCAGTCCCTCCCAAATGCACTAAAATGCCATTACGGAGATATAGCAGATAGACAGCCCCATCTGCAAGGGTCCTTTAAATACTGCTCACAGGATATATTTATGTAGCACTACCCCCGGAGGAGCTACTGGATGTTTGTGTGGCGTATTACCTCTTGACTCCTCTGAATTCCTAGGGGTGAATGAGGCGTATTGCATATAGTGTAAGTAAAGGAATGTCCACGACAGGTGCTCTTTGCTGTGCTCTTTATTACCCAGCCGGGTAAAAACAATAACGTGTGGTGAGGAAAGTAAAGTTGAAGAAGAAGAGAGAACGGTAGATTCAGGCTTTATGATAAGTCCTGTTCCCAAACGTAACACTTCTCTGCGCCACTCCCGCCGGAGTGGGTTTAGCGTATCCAGACAGGCCTCTTTCACTGACTTGGCAGCCGGAGTATCACTCGGACAATTTCAGGATAAAGTCTCTGCCACAGACCCTCCTTGGTGAACTTGAACTTGAGGAGAAAGTCTCTGTCACAGACTCTCCTCGGTGGGCCTTAGAAAGGTACTTCTGCCACAAGCTCCCTTCTGGATTGAATTCTCGGAGGTATCCCTCCTTGGATGAGTTACGTCTGGATCTCCTTCAATTTGTCGCGCAGGTACTGACTGACAGGTGATCAATCCCTCAGTGTCTGGTTACCTTGATTCCCGATGGTTTGTCCAGGCCTTTTTGGACCGCCAGCCTCTCAATGGCGCTCCTCAGACTGACTCCTCACCGAACAGCAGTACAGGTGGGAAACCAGTCACTCACTGGGTCCCCGTCGCTGTTCAGAACCAGGAACACTGCGTGGCACGCACGCCCCGGCCAGGTAGGCCAAAACGCTGTGGCGCTGTGATGTGGCCACCCTAAAGGTGGGTGCCACTCTAGACGAAGAAGGCAGAGAACCAATGGCGTCTGCCTCATAAATACTCCTCCCCAGCATGCACAGCGAGGTCAAACCCTCCTGATTGGCTGCTGGGAAAGAGCACCCAAACCTTGACTCCACTGCTGCCACCTGAAGCACCGGGGCTGGAGGAACACCCCAGTACAACAGGACAGCCCACAGCACAGCCAAGCTGAGACAGAGACCCTATTTTAACTAATGCCCTGTACACATGATCGGTTCATCCAATGAAAACGGTCTGATGGATTTTTTTATCAGATATCCGATGAAGCTGACTTTCATCAGTCTTGCCTACACTATCAGTTAAAAAAACGATCGTGTCAGAACGCTGTGACGTAAAACACAACGACGTGCTGAGAAAAATTAAGTTCAATGCTTCCGAGCATGCGTCGACTTGATTCTGAGCATGCGTGGATTTTTAACCGATGGACGTGCCCATAGACGATCGTTTTTTTCTATCGGTTTTTTAACCATCAGATCATTTTAAAACAAGTTCCTAGTGCGCATGTGCGGGACCTCCGGGAAGGACGCGTGTTAGCTGAGCTCCCGGCACCCCGACTCTCTACAGCGATAATCAGCGCAGGCAACGGGGTCTGGACACCGGCACTGAAGCCCTGGACGGCGATGAACCGGCGAGCACGGGGCCAGCCGCGAAAAGGACAGCACAAGCAGCCCGGAGTCAAAGGGGGAGCGGAGTCCTCTCCTACGCACAGGCCGCGATCTAACATGGCGCCCGGCCGCCCAGATACACGTGGCAGCACAGTGGTAAAATCCGACGGAGCTGCAAGGAGTGAAGGCGAGCGGGATCGGCGTGAGCCACCCGGAGACCCGTTCTCCTCTCAGTCCTCGGGAGATGTGGATTCGATCCATGGGGGTGAGTTACATCTGCAGCCCTCATCCCCATATTGTATGCAGAGGGACACGGAGCGGCCCACTCCCCAGCTTCCTCGATGGATAGGAACATGGCTGATTTGACTGAGGCCCTGTTCAGCCAGCCTAGTCAGAGGTCTCCCCCCCCCCTCCTCAGCTTGCCCACTACTCCCCTGATGCCATATTATTAGCCCGTTTCTCCACCATGCTACAGCAGGAGCTCTCCAAGGCTTGCACTATGATTACCACTGATCTGAAAAAAGATATACATGGCTTGGGCGAACGATTTGATCTGATTGAGACCAAGGTGGACAATACAATCAAACGGGTCAATCAGAATACTGCTATGCTCACGGACCTACAGGATCGGCTGGATGAGGCATATATTAAAATTGAGGACCTTGAGAATCGATCGCGAAGGTACAATGTGCGCATCCGTGGCCTCCCGGAGACTCACACTGATCTTGAGGGGGCTATGAGAGAGTTAATGTAAGAACTTATCCCTGATATTTCTGTTCATCATATTGAAATCGATCGAATCCACCGCGCATTGACAGCCCCGAGGATGGACGGATTGCCCCGGGACATTATTGCTAAACCACATTTCTACCGTATCAAGGAGAGGATGTGTTCGTGGCCCGGAACAAACCGGATTTGTCGCTTTTCGGCGCTCCTATACAGCTTTTCACAGATCTGGCGCCGTCCACGGTTGCAGAAACGTTGGACCCTCGACCACTACTTCAGCAACTTCAGAACAAGCAGATCAAATATAGATGGTCGTTCCAGTTTAAATTGTCATTCACGTATAAAGGACGATCCCACCTCCTTTTCCCACGTTTCAAACGGGCGAAGACCTGCTGTTTTGAACATTGGCATCATCACACAAGACCCCCAGGGCATCTTCTTCGTCACGCCCAGATGATCGCCCTCTTTCACCACTATGGAAGGATCGCAGGCGCACGCAGGCCAAGAGTGCTCAACGAGACACCTGAGTACTTTCACTGTCCTTTGCCCTCCTTTGGACCTTTCTACGATAGGGTCCTATGGACCTGACCCGACATCGGGTTGCGATTCTGACCTTGCAAGGCCACTGTCGCCTTCTACGTGATTGCGGCTTAACCAAGTCATCGTTTTTTTTTTCTCTCTCCCCCCTTTTAATTTTTGATTTTGCTGTTGATTTTTGTTTTTATGTTTATGGAAGGAGTTGCCCTACCGTCACTTTGTTGTCCCTCCGGACTCCAATATAGTTATCAGAGCAACATTTACCAAATTAAGGACTGGGGTTCGGGTGGGTTGATTGGTTGTTCCCCTATGGGGGGGGGGGTTGCAGGGGTGGGAACTACCGATGGGGACTCTTCCTGCCTCTGTGTCCCCTCCTTCGGGGATAAGTGTCGCAGTGGGCGGCTCGCGGAGTTATATTGGGAAGATGTGTTCTTGTCTCCCCTGATTGTCCTGTCTCAATATTTTCATTTTTGTTTGAGTTGGGGTGGTCTTACAGGCCACTCGTTTGCGAGACTACTTATTCTCGGACGAGAATAGTACCCTTGCACTTAAAGTACCGGATGTTGTCTCCGGTGGGGGTTATCCCCCAGGTTCTATTACACAAAAAACGTATATTTAGATGGTTTCAGTTAGGTTGTTTAGGCCTATGGCCTACTATGTTTGTTTGTTTTCTTTCTGTCCTTTTCTAATTTCGTCTTGTCCTCCCCTTCTTCTATGTGAACCCCGGATCGGCAAGCTTCCTATCCCACGCATTCTGGCTTTGGAACCTTGGTGGTCGGCCCCGTCTCTATCCCAGCGGTCCAGCTCTGATTTCATCTACAAGAGGAAGAGTGCTCTGCCCTGCCACGATGGCCACTGCTTGACTACTGATTACTCTGTCATCAGCCACAACGTACATGGATTCAATTCCCCAGTTAAGAGGGACAAAGGCTTTTCAGTATTACCATAGCGAAACGCTGAATACTCTGCTGCAGGAGGACCCATTTCTCTAAAACCTCGGCACCCCGTTATTTACACGCAAATATCCGCAATTTTATTTAGCAGGGGGCCCGGGAAAAGAAGGGGGGTGTAGCCATTTGCTTTTCGAAGCGACTCCTTTTACTCCACATCTCTTTAACCAAGGGACAAGGGTGGTAGGTACATTATGGCGGTGGGACGGCTTCACGATCAGGAGGTCTCCTTTATTTCGTATTACGCTCTAAACGGGACAGCTTGAGTTTTTTAGCAAAATGTTTCCGAATATTGCTGCCAAGGTTCTCGAGGCCAGGTTATTTTGGGAGGGGATAGTAACATTCCCTTAGATAGGATTATGAACAAATCCGATTCTCTTAAGCCCATTTTGAAACGTCCACCGCTAGCGAGTGGCAAGGTGGCACGATTATTTAATTTACATGGCCTGATCGACGCTTGGCTAGAATTCAATCCCACAGCCAGGGACTTCACACACTTTTCTCAGGCCCATCGCACGTATTCCAGGATTGATCATCTCCTGATACGCACCACCTTGCTCCCCTACATTACATCAGTTAAGATTTTGTCCACCCCCTGGTCGGATCACTCCCCACTTCAGATCTCCACCACTGGGTTGTGGGCTAGATCTAAGCCCTCCCCATGGCGACTTAATGTGAGCCTATTGAATGATCCTATAACCTATGCAGAAATCGGGAAAGAAATAGAAGAGTATTTTAAGATTAATAAGACACCAGACACATCCCCTGCGATTACCTGGGTTGCCCATAAGGCTACAATACGGGGGAAACTTATTCAAGTAGCGGCCAGGGCTAAGCGGGACAGAGAACGAATGATTGAGCAGCTAGAAACACAATTAGAAGAACTACTAGAAGAACAACTTAGGAACCCCCGGATTGATATTAGACATAAAATAGACAAAGCTAGATTGGAACTATATAAGTTGGTCGAAACATAGGTTCTATACTATGGGGGATAAGCCGACCACCATGTTAGCCAGAAAACTGGTTCCCCGGCCATTTTCACCGACATTGCCGAAGTTGAGATTATCTACAGGTCTTTCGACCCAAAATCCCGAAAAAATAATTAGTGAATTTTTTTTGACTTTTATACTAGGCTATACGACTCACCAAAAGCTCCAGACCGTTCTAGAGAGGGGACATTCTTTAACGACTTGCAGTTGCCAAAATTGACACCAACGCATGCGGACCTGATGGATGGAGCCTTTACGGAACCTGAAATCAGAGCTGCAATCAAATCTACACATCCTACTAAAGCACCGGGGCCGGACGGATTCCCGGGTCACTACTATAGGAAATATTTAGATGTCTTAGCACCCCACCTTTGCTCTTATTTTAACGCCTTGAGAAATGGTAATAAGCTCCCCTGCCATGAGAACGCTGCATATATACATATGATTCCAAAACCAGGGAAGGACCATGGAGACTGTGCCAATTACCGACCGATTTCCCTGATCAATACGGACCTAAAGATCCTCACCAAAATTTTGGCCCAAAGACTGAATACGATGATTCAGAACTACATTCACCCCGACCAGGCAGGTTTCATCCCTAATAGGCAGGCTTCTGACCAAACCCGATGGTTGATTAATCTTATTTCAGCGCTTCAATCTGATTGGGATAATGGGGGAATCAGGAGAGGGATGTTGCTTTCATTAGATATCCGTAAAGCATTCGATTCCATCTCCTGGGACTATTTGTTTAATGTTTTAGAACGTTTTGGTTTTGGACGGCGCTTTTTGGATCTTCTCCGTACATTATATGATTCCCCGAGTGCTTCACTTATGCTTAAGGGATATTCTTCCCAACCTCTGACGATCAGGCGAGGAACGAGACAGGGGTGTCCACTATCGCCGCTATTATTCGCGTTGGCGATCGAGCCGTTAGCGATTAAAATACGTGCTAGCGACGACATTCGGGGCATCAACTGTTGCGACTATGAACATAAGTGTTTGCTTTTCGCGGATGATTTACTGCTGACCTTGTCCTCACCGATTACCTCCCTCCCCAATTTATTAGCTATTTTACAACCATTTTCTGAAATATCAGGATTAGAAATCAACCACAGTAAATCTAGGGCTCTAAATTTATCGTTACCTAGTAATATCCAGGAGACACTTGAACAATGCTTTCAATTTAAATGGGAACCGCACGCTCTCTCCTATTTAGGCATACATTTGACTTCCTCCATTAGCCAGCTATATAAAAGCAACTACCCAGGCCTCTTTAAACGATTGACAGACGATTTAGCAAGGTGGCAGTTGCATCCCCCATCGTGGTTTGGCAGATTACACTCTACAAAGATGAACGTTCTACCTCGATTATTGTACTTTTACCGCACTTTACCTATATCATTGCCCCGTAACGACCTTAAGCAGTTCCAACGTAGAATCTTACAGTTTATTTGGGGGGACAAGAGACCTAGGGTGAACAGGGGCACTCTATATACGCCAAGGCGGAAAGGTGGTCTCGGACTACCAGATCTGCTTAAATATTTTTACGCCACACAGGTGGCACAATTATCGAGATTTCAGAGGCCACAGGCTATCTGGATGATCATGGAATCTCACTCATGTCGCCCCAGTCCAATTTCTCACCTTATGTGGCTCCCAACTAAGGAGAGGCCGGCCATCCTGTGCCCTACTTTGTCATTGTCTTTAGACATCTGGGATAGACTTTCCAGAACTCACAAATTTAGGTCACCCCATACCCCGTTGGCGCCCTTTTTGGAAGAACAAAACTTTCACCCCGGGTCTCACCCCCCAAGCATTTAATTGGTGGACTAATAAAGGTCTTATGCGGATAGCAGATATGTGCGATCATAAGGGTATGTTGTCCGAGAGGGTCATGATTGACAAATACCATATGCCTCCACAGAAGGTTATAGGTTCACTCAGCTTACCCACTACATACGACTTTGGCCCGTAATGGAACAATTATGTAGACAGTACGACAAGATTAAGGCCAACTATCAGTTGTATATTCCATATTGTCCGTATGGAGCGGCTAAGTTGACTATATGGTCCAGTGGGAAACCGATTTGCAGGGAAACCATTGAACTAGAAGACTGGTGTGAAATGGCAGAGATGGCTCCCGATCCTCATCAATACTTCTATAATAGAAGCCAATTATAAGGTTTTGCTCCGTTGGTACATGGTGCCAGCTAGACTGGCAACTTTCGTACCAGGAGCTACTCCGTACTGCTTTAGGGGATGTGGTCAGCTTGTACTATTTATCACATCAGGTGGACATGCCCCAAGGTGAGGAGGTTCAGGATCAGGGTGTACAACTTTATTTACTCCCTCACCCGGATAAACCTGCCCAAGTCGGCGAAGCAGGCGCTGTTGGGAAGTGGGGGGGTTGAGGCCCCTAAATCTGGCAGGCGACTACTGACATTTATTTTTATTTCGGCCAAGATCACCATTGCCAGAAACTGGAGGTCAGCTGCTCTCCCATTTGACAGCTTAAGGGCAAATTATCCTGGCTGATGTTAAATGAGAGGTTGTCGGCCCTAACACAAGATAAAATGAAATTTTTTCATCAGGTGTGGGATCCTTGGATTGGTTACCTCACTAATGATACCAGTGTGCGTGGGACTTAGTTATAATTTTCAGTTCTATAGCTTGGAAATGCCGATCCGTGGTTCCTCCCCCCCCCCCCTCCCCCTTCACTTCTTACTTTTCTCTTCTTTTTCTCTTTCCTTTCTAATTCTTTCCTTTATATCTTATTTTCTTTCTTGGACTTCTCTGTCCTTATTGCCTTTGTATATTGTTATTAACATGACCGGATGTAGCCCATGCAGGGTTTGCTGGGCTTTGACGTCCTCTTTCCTGCCTTCTACGCATTGTGCGATCATTGTCGGTCAACGATCGACCCGAAGTTGAGGGAAAGAATTGTTTGTTGCTAGTCTATGTGATCTCTATTAGATTATGTATTCTATTTTTGTTTTTTCTTTTACACTGTTTTCATGATATTCCAACTAGGAGTTTTAGACGTCAGGGCTCTTGATATTGAAATCTCATTTGCTATTATGATTGTACAATGACTAGATACGCTTCTTGTCTGTTAATATCATTTTATCTTTTCTAATAAAAACATTGGAACATAAAACAAGTTCCTATTTTTTTCACAGATGG
This sequence comes from Rana temporaria, assembly GCF_905171775.1. Lineage (NCBI taxonomy): Eukaryota > Metazoa > Chordata > Amphibia > Anura > Ranidae > Rana > Rana temporaria. The sequence goes on from NC_053496.1 coordinate 119,798,456, forward strand.
ATAAAAAAACGGTGCGGCCACATACGATCGGTTCGTCTGATGAAAACGGTCCATCAGACTGTTTTCATCAGGCGAACCGATCGTGTGTACGTGGCATTACAGTTTTGGATCAGAGTTTAACTACATTCTGATCTACCCTTAAATTTAACTAGCACCAGTAAAGTACATAGGCGCTACATTTATAAAGTGATATTTACTAATTATTCACTACAGGTTAATATTTAGTGCATATGTTTTTAACATACAGGGGATGTGAATGTATGGTGAATATCACATTCTAGATTTTATACACCCCAAATTGTCTGTAAACCCTATATTTATTTTTCCCTATATTTAAATTCATATGATAATCTTAAAGCGGTGGTTCACCCTCAGTAACAACATTATAGCATTAAATTCAGCATAGTAGCGCGAGCTACAGTATGCCTTTATTTATTTATTTTTGCCCCGTACTCACTGTGTAATCGTATAGTGAAGATTCCGACTCCCCGCGGGGGAATGGGCGTTCCTATCCAGAGGGAAGATGATTGACGGCCGGCTATGGCACGTCACGTCCCCAAAGATAGCCCGGAGTAGGTCTCGGCTTTCCCGGCGCTATACGGCGCCTGCGCACAGACATCGGAGCTGACTGCGCAGGTGCCGTGAAGAGCAACCATCTATTTCGGCTATTTCCGTGAAGCGTGACGCGCCATAGCCGGCCGTCAATCACGAGCCCTCTGAATAGGAACGCCCATTCCCCGGAAACTTTAGTACGCGATTACACAGTGAGTACGGCCCCAAAAAAATATATATATATATATACTAGAAATTTTTTTTTTTTAGGGAGAAACCCTTGCTTTAAGCAATTATTTTGGTAAATCTGGTGCAAGGTTTTCTTGTCTGGGGATCCTGCCAGCCTGCCTCTCCTGTTGATCTTGAGCTGCCTCAAATAGGTAGCCCCAATTTAGGCACCATTCGCTCAGGCATTTAGCCATTGTGCGAATCCTAGTGGCAAAAACCGACTGATTCTGCTGCTGGGTTTAACAACTGCGAATGGATAGCTGCAGCCGTCGAGCCCATACAGTGCAATAACAGGCTGTCAGCAGCCAAAGCCATTCATGCCTGTGTGTACAGTCAGTGATCACCTACGGGGATTGCGGCTGGACACACTTCATCCCTAGTACTGTGATAATGGATCTACTTTGTGCATGTGGGGGAGTTGAATCATCATTGGCTGTTCTATGACCAAAGAGGGAAGATGTCAGCAGCACAAGAAGCTTCCACAAATATAGCGGCGGCAACTGTAAATTTTTTGTCACACAGGGAGGACTTCAAACACCTTCTGCCTTTGTTCGTCGTCATTACATGGTGGATTGATGGAACTTGTATTTAAACACAATAAAGATAAGACACTTTGTGCTTTCTTTTAAATTGACACAAAGTGACAAAGACACTGCATTTCTGGCAAGATCAACAGGTATTTTATGTACTTGCTGAAGGTGTCCTTAGCCTGATAAATAAAAACGAATACAGCCATCACATCCAATGACTGCTAAGCTGCAATATATGAAATATTTGTTTTGGGGTTTGGATAAACTTGGGGTTTTGCTGTGACTTACCAGTGCATGCAACTACAGATGTCAGTGTGGGTTTGTTTGAAAGGTAAATCACTGTTTGCTAAGAATGTATAAATACTTGTGTAGCGCCCTCTAGTGCTAGAATTGTAGATAGTTTTTTTGGTGTTGAAGAGTAGGTACATTTTTGCAGGCTTGGCTGGCAGCCAGGCCTGTCTGTATTTTTGTTCTGGGTTGGGCAGAAATTCAGGAAGAGCTGGATGACTCAAAGGCAGCATCACTGAGACCTCCTCCCTACGTCTCGAATGTTCTGGTACCTTCTAGAAGAATGGGAAAGGAGGTAAGGTGGAGTTGTCTGGAGTATGACCGATCCCCAAATTGGATTGGCAGGGGGCAGACGCCTCAAATACTCAGGGTCCGCCCAGCTGGGGAGGAGTGTGTTCGGGTGGAAGCCGGAGATGGAGTGTCATGGCCTTTGAGGGAGCTCCCCAGTGTAGGGGGGTGAACTTTCGCCTGGACTAGTGTGCGGACAGGACCCTTTCAGGACACAAGGAGGTGTCCTGGACAGGAGGCACTGGCAAAAAGGAGAGGACAGCAGGAGAATACTGCAGATCAAGTCTCCAGGAGCAACAGGAACAGTCAGGAAGTTTGGTGAGTGACACACAGTCAGGAGGACTGGGAGGCATGCCTGAGAGGACTGGGATGAAACAGTCTGTCACGTACCTGATGGTGATGAGCCCGAATTGCAGAGGTCGGCCTCCCTTACAGCTCCCACTCGTGGCCCCCTGATAGGATAACAGAAAGGCACAGGGAGTAAGGAGGGGCACGGGTGCCTGGCAGGATCAACAGGAAGAGGCAGTGGGTCAGTCTAGTAGAAGCTTTCTTGCAGGAAACTGGAATACCGGAACTGGATCAGCTCAGCAAGAGAGGATAGGTCCAATAGACTGGATCAAGCTCAGCAGACAGGAAACCCACACCAGACCAGGATCAGCTCAGCAGAGAGGATAGGTCCAATAGACTGGATCAGCTTAGCAGACCGGATTAGCTCAGCAACTGGACTGGAACTAGGACAAACTGGAATCGTTCAGCTTGGGACCTGGAACTAGGACAAACTGGAATCTTTCAGCAGACTGGAGCTGACTGGATCAGCACAGAAGGTCAGACAAGCCGGGTCAGATATCGGGGCGGACAGCGAGGTACAGAGGTGCAGGCAGAAGGGTAGTCAGAACAGGCCAAGGATCAGGTGCAGGCGGATGGCTGGAATAGTCACAGGTAAGCCGGGGGGTCTTTCACAGGTAAGTCTCAGATCAGTTTCAGTACTCAACGCTGTTAGAGCAGACAGCAGGGATGGTGTGTGAGGGGCCGGCTTAAATACCCCGCCTGGCTCCAATAGGCGTGTGCACCCGTGCATGCACACGCATGCGTGATCGCAGCCGCGATCGGAACCGCAAAATCTAAGTCGCCTGTTTCTGGCAGGATCTTCATGACATTGCCCCCCCCCAAGGGGCAGCCTCCGGATGCCCATTCTGGCAAACTTCTCAGGGGTGGGATCTCTTAAAGGATTGTACCAGACTCTTAGCGTGGATGTTTCCTCTCGGGCTCCCACGAATTTTCTTCAGGTCCGTACCCCTTCCATTTTATCAAAAACTGATTCTGGTTCTCCTTCTCTTCTGTAGTCCAGGATAGCCTCCACTTCGAATTCCTTTCTCCATCTACAATGACAGGATCAGGGGGGGAAGTACTCCGATTTGGAAAAGGTTGGGAATAGAAGGTTTTTAAACAGCGATACGTGAAATACAGGATGGACCCTTAATGAATCTGGGAGTTCTAATTCGTAAGCTACTTCGTTGATTCTCCTCCTAACCGGAAATGGCCCTAAAAATTTGGGGCCCAGCTCTTCGAAGGACATGCCATCCTCAAATTCGTTGTGGATAACCACAACCAGGTCACCAGGAGACAATATTAATTCACCTCGTCTCTTCCTGTCAAAGGTTGTTTTGTTGTGTTCCTGAGTCTTGGTCATAGTTTCCTGCAAAAGCTGGTTATTGGTAGAGAAGAAATTAATTTCTCCTGGACGCTGGTACTGTACATTCAGGAAGTGAATGGGCAGAAATGAGGGATGGAAGCCAAAATTGGCGAAAAAGGGGGTTTGTTTGGTAGCGGAGTGGATGGAGTTATTGTAGGCGAATTCGGCCAATGGAAGCAGAGAAATCCAATCATCTTGTGCAAAAGAGGAAAAGCAGCGTAGATACTGTTCGAGAGTCTGATTCGTCCTCTCAGTTTGCCCATTGGTCTGGGGATGATAAGCGGAGGAAAAGGACAGTTCAATGTCCAGGGCCTTACAGAGGGACCTCCAGAATCGGGAGGTAAATTGCACCCCCCCGATCTGAGACGATGTTAGCTGGTACCCCATGGAGTCTGATGATTTCCTTAATGAATGCCTGCACTGTTTCAGAAGCTGAGGGAGTGCCTTTCATTGGAATAAAATGTGCCATCTTTGACAGACGATCAACTACCACGAAGATAGTGGTATGATCTTCTGCCGGAGGTAATTCAACGAATAAAAGTCTATGGATAACATTCTCCATGGTCTATCTGTGTGACAGACAAGGGCTTTAGAAGACCCCAAGCCTTGGTTCTATGGGTCTTGTTTCTGATACAAGTAGTGCAGGATTCAACATACTTTTTACAATCTACCCGTAACTGAGGCCACCAAAAGGTACGCTGTACCAAATCGGTGGTTTTGGTTACGCCAAAATGCCCGGCTAATGCATGGTCATGCAAAGTTCCAAGACAGATACTCGTAGGCTTTCGGGAGTTGTAGATCTTGTCTTAGTGCCAATAATACCCCACTCCTTGACTGCAGTCCTGATTCAGAAGGAGGTGTCTGTCCTGTGGAGCTTGCTTAATTCGGGAAAGCAGATCTTCCTGAGAAGAAGAAAGTTGCCAGGGGCAAGGATGGTATCCGGGGTAGCAATTTCTTTTGACTTGTGAAACATCCGGGACAGGGCATCAGGTTTAGTATTTTTGGAACCTGGCGATACGTGACATGGAAGGAAAATCTGGAGAAAAAGAGCGCCCCATCTGGCTTGGCGTGGCCTCAAACCGCTTTGCAGATCTCAGATATTCCAGGTTCTTGTGGTCGGTAAATATTAGGATTGGATGGGCAGCTCCCTCCAGCAGGTAGCGCCACTCCTCCAGTGCAGATTTTATTGCCAATAATTCCCGATCACCCTACATCATAGTTCTTCTCTGCTGTTGAGAGTTTACGTGAGAAAAAGGCCTACGGGATGAAGTTGGGCCTTGTGTTCCTTGTCTTTGGGAAAGTATTGCTCCTACGGCAATTTCAGACGCGTCTACCTCAAGAACAAATGGTAGAGAGGAATCTGGGTGTCCCAAAACAGGAGCAAGAGGTAAAGAGTTCCTTAAGGGCCTCAAAGGCTCCTTGGGCCTCAGGGGACCCATGAAGCGGGTTCCCTGTTTGGTCAATTGGGTGATTGGTGCAATGATGGCCGAGAAGCCTTTGATAAACTTGCGGTAGAAGGTTGGCGAAACCAACAAAACGTTGGATTCCCTTCTTGTCTGCTGGGACTGGCCAGTCCAGGATTGCAGAAATCTTCTGGGGGTCCATCTTGATGCCTTCACTGGAGATGATTAACCCCAGAAATTGTATACTTTCCTGTTCAAATTCGCACTTTTCAGCTTTTGCATATAAACCATGTTGACGAAGACGGCCCAGTACGCTTCTGACATGCCTGCGATGGAATTCAAGGGAAGAAGAAAAGATTAGAATATCGTCCAGGTAGACGATAACAAATAAGTCCAAAAAGTCTCGGAGGAAATCGTTGATAAAATACTGAAAAGTAGCAGGTGCATTGCACAATCCGAAGGGCATCACCAAGACTCAAAGTGCCCGAATCGAGAACGGAAGGCCGTCTTCCACTCGTCCCCATCCCTGATGCGGACTAGATTATAGGCGCCACGGAGGTCAAGTTTGGTGAAACCGTGGCGGCCCCCTGCCTCTGGAATAACTCTGGCACCAGGGGAAGAGGATAACGGTTCTTCACAGTGATTTTGTTTAATTCCCTGTAGTCGACACAAGGTCGAAGGGTATGGTCTTTTTTCTCGACAAAGAAGATGCTGCGCCTCTGCTGGAGATGTGGACGGGCGAATAAACCCCTTTTTTAGGTTTTCATCTATGTATTCCTTCAATGCCCCTGTTCTACCTCTGTCAAGGGGAAAATCCTACCAAAAGGGATTTCGGCCCCCAGGAAGCAGCTCAATAGGACAGTCGTAGGTCGATGGGGTGGTAGAGCCTCTGCCCTTTGCTTACTGAATACGTCCAGAAAATCATGGTAGGCTTCGGAATAGACTGGGTATTTCGGCTTCAGATTCCAGGCATAGTAAGGTAGATGGCCCATGAGGATCTTGGGGTCCACAGAATTGCTGGCAGTACGGTGAAGAAAAGGTAACCTCCCCTGTGGCCCAGTTGATGGCAGGGTTGTGGACTTGTAGCCAGGGCATGCCAAGGATTACAGGAAATATTGGGGAGGAGATTATGTCCATACGTTAAAAGTTCATGGTGGGAACTGGAGATAACGGCAAGTATCGGAGCAGTCTCTAGAACTACAGGGCTGATTTGATAGCAGACCCGTCCAGCCAAATGAACAGAAAGTCCATGGGTCTTGGGAAGGAGAGGAATTTGGTGTTTAGCAGCAAAAGATGAGTCCATGAAGCAGCTACAGGCCCCGGAGTCAATCATGGCAGGTGTTAGCAGAGTCTTTCCTGAAGCTGGAACGACACAGAAAGGGCAAGGTGAGATGCAGGCTGGGTAATAAAGTCTGTATGGCTAGGAGGACATGGAGAGACACTTACGGAGCTTTAGAGGACAGTTCCTGACAAAGTGGCTGGGTCCACCGCAGTACAGACACAGATTTATTTACACGACGTCGTTGACGCTCTTCAGGAGTAAGGGAAGGGCGAAGGATGCCAGCTGCATGGGCTCAGGTGTGTCAGCTGTAGGGGCTGGTGATGCAATGGGTACTGGGTGTAGATGACTTGGGGCCTTGGGAAGCATCCAGGTTGGACGAGAAAACCCCGTAGCTCTCTCAGCCCTTCGCTCTCTTAGGCGTCGATCGATTTGTATGGCTAAATCGATCAGCGCATTCAAAGTCTGTGGAACCCCAACTCTAGCCAGTTCATCTTTCAGAGGATCTGATAGTCCCATGCGGAACTAGGTAACGAAGAGCAGCGTCGTTCCAGTCTGTATCTGCGCTCCACCGCCTAAACTCAGCGACATAGTCCTCTGCTGCCCTGCGACCTGATGAAGGGTACGTAAAGCAGCTTCTGCAGTTGCTGAAAGATGGGGGTCTTCGTAAAGCTGTGCCATAGCGTCAAAGAAGGTGGTAAGGTTGGTCACGGACTCATCCTTTCGTTCTAGGAGGCGGTGGGCCCAGGTTTGGGGTTCTCCAGTAAGTAGTGAGATCACAAAGCCCACTTTGGTGACTTCCAGAGAGAAGGTTCGTGGCTGAAGGGCAAAATACAGCTCACAGGAATTACGAAAGGCCCTGAAGTTACTCGATTTCCAGAGAACTTTTCAGGTGTGGGGGACCCTGGGTTCCGGAGGAAGCATCACCACAGTTGGAGTCGATCCTGTCCCAGCAGAAGAGGTGGATGCGTGGGAAGATCCCTGGGCTCCAGTGGGGTTGGATAGAACCAGCGCCCGTCTTCTAGCTGGGTGTAGCCGTGCTGAAGATTCTTAACTGCTTCAGTTAAACCAGCCAGGTGCTGACACAGTTCTTCCATAGGGGAGACTCCTCTGCTCGGGCTCAGACATGGCTGTCTGCTACTGTCACGTACCTGATGGTGATGAGCCCGAATTGCAGAGGTCGGCCTCCCTTACAGCTCCACTCGTGGCCCCCTGATAGGATAACAGAAGGCACAGGAGTAAGGAGGGGCACGGGTGCCTGGCAGGATCAACAGGAAGAGGCAGTGGGTCAGTCTAGTAGAAGCTTTCTTGCAGGAACTGGAATACCGGAACTGGATCAGCTCAGCAGAGAGGATAGGTCCAATAGACTGGATCAGCTCAGCAGACAGGAAACCCACACCAGACAGGATCAGCTCAGCAGAGAGATAGGTCCAATAGACTGGATCAGCTTAGCAGGACCGGATTAGCTCAGCAACTGGACTGGAACTAGGACAAACTGGAATCGTTCAGCTGGACTGGAACTAGGACAAACTGAATCTTTCAGCAGACTGGAGCTGACTGGATCAGCACAGAAGGTCAGACAAGCCGGGTCAGATATCGGGCGGGACAGCGAGGTACAGAGGTGCAGGCAGAAGGGTAGTCAGAACAGGCCAAGGATCAGGTGCAGGCGGATGGCTGGAATAGTCACAGGTAAGCCGGGGTCTTTCACAGGTAAGTCTCAGATCAGGTTTCAGGTACTCAACGCTGTAGAGCAGACAGCAGGGATGGTGTGTGAGGGGCCGGCTTAAATACCCCGCCTGGCTCCAATAGGCGTGTGCACCCGTGCATGCACACGCATGCGTGATCGCAGCCGCGATCGGGAACCGCAAAATCTAAGTCGCCTGTTTCTGGCAGGATCTTCATGACACAGTCTGGAAAGGGTGCTAAGCCAGTCAGGATAACTGTGGTGGCATGAGCAGTGGAAAGAGGCAGCTGCAGCCCGGAGGGCTAGCACTAAGAACTACTACCATTTTTGCTGCACCATAGGGGCCCATGGCCCCTGCTTGCAAAGGGCATTTGCTGTGGGCCTGGTTGAGCAAGTGTCAAGCCCCAACCACAGTGCTAGTTGGTCTCGAGAGTGATAGTTTGCAAGTAAGTGTATATGCTGGAGGTGACAAGAAGAGGTTGTAAATAGCAGTGGTGTATATAGTTCAGTCCCTAAATTTCCTATCTTCAATCAAGTGGGCATGCCATGTGCACCCTATCCCCATCCAAGTTCTATTCCCCTAATAAAACAAAACAAAGTATAAGGACTGTTTATTTACTGAAGTGTGTCTGAAAAGTCATGTTCCTGACTGTGCAGGGTGGGAGACATACCACATTCACCAGTGGCCCCTACATGGGTAGTGCTACAATTGAATGTCCATAAAATGGGCAGATGTTCACTTTACAGTGCCTATATACTGTTTAGGTTTAGTCTGCTTGTGTAAAAAGAGGACAAAATCATTTTTTACACCATGGCACCAATACTATTACACTGTCGCAAATTACTTTTACTCTGCCAGTTTGTAACATGCATTTTCTGTAATAGCAGAAAATGATTTTTAGTCATTTTTCCTGTTCCTTTTATTGTGTCTTGCTTTACAGCCCACATAGGAAGCAGCTGAACTAAGAGAGGTGAATTCAGCTTGCAGTTCTAGTAAATCATGATACATTTTGCTCGATAAAAGTGATTTTCTGCAGAGTCCAGTGCTTGTTACAGGATATGTGTTCTGCCGATCAATACTTTGTCCTGATGGACTTCTAAAATCAAGACTGGAAAATGGGACACACAACAGGAGGTTCCCACCCAGGAGGTCAAAGCACTCAGTATCTAAGACTCTGTGTGTTTTAAGAAGAGAAAAACGGTGTGATTGTTTTGGTGTGACACAAAAGACTGTTAATCTGTGCTTATAAAAGTGAGAGGGACTCTAATGCCCAGATGAAAGATTTATAATATCACATTTAAATGGCAGACAATACATGATGTACATGCCGTACTGAAACATGTCTATAAATCAGTGACATTAATCCACAACAATAACACTTTATTCACAATCTGTTATGTAACTAATGTCAAAGCAATGATTTCATGAATTACATCACATTGTCCTCAAGTGTCTTTGTGATGAATATGACATGCTCTGTTGTTTATCCAGATACTGATTTATAGCCATTTGAATTAGGACAAGGCACAGTCAGCTATGTATCTGAAGCTGGCAATCTTTCTATGAGGGCTGCTGGTGGTGAAGGCTCAATCCAGCCATCCAGGGGCATAACTGTTATATAAATATGCCAATGATTTCCCCAAGTGTATATGTTTATGTATTTATGTAAGGAAGGCACAGGTTGGAAATCCCCTGAAATATTTTGGGGAAGGTAAAGCAACTGGATGAAATTTTGGAATTTGACATTTAAATACACAACAGTTAGTCAGACGGTGTCGCTTGCACAGACACAAGACTGTTGTCTGATTTAATTGAAACATTAAACATTTATGTCTATAGCTAGTGTAAAGGTGTCTACAGACACAAAGGGCCCATGCAGAATTAAAGAGGAAGTAAACTTCCATCTTTAAGTTTCACTTATAGGTAATGTGCTGTCACGCAGCTTTTACTGTCTAGCAGTTATTACATGTTATGTTACTATGTTATTTGGTATGATCCTTACCCCCTGCTGTTCTGGCTAGTTTGGTTGTTCCCACCCACCATTTCCTGCTCTAAACCCCATTTTTGTTAGTTGCTTGAAAAGTCTGCAGAGTGTGGGAGCTGTGTAACTTCATTGGAAATTTACCTATGAAAAAGCATAACATATCCTTGTTACCTTGAAGCATACAGAAACATTGGAAAACACCTCTGGAGTCTTTATTCATTGAGTAAGCTGTCTGTTAAAGTCACCATTCAACCTACTGCATACATCCTTACAGACTGGGTCTACAAGAAGCTTGTCACAGGTACAACCGGTGCTGATACAGAACAGGTAAGCTTATAATAAGGCTTACCTAATAGGTAGTGTAAATATCTCCTAAACATGTACCGTTTAGGAGATATTTACTAAACATGCAGCCAGTGAAATCACTGGCGCATGCAATTTGAAGGAACGGCCACCCATGCCATTTCAAGCCCAGTGCATGGGAGTGACCTCTTTGCCGCTCCGACCAAGATGGACGCCTTTGTGGCTTCCGGTAAAGATGGATGCCGTCTCCAGCGATAGGATCATAACACTGGAAAGCTTCGTTTTGAAGCAAGTTTCACATAATGTGCTAGTATGTGATGCATACTAGCACATTATGTCAGGAAAAAAAGGGCAGCGGTTTACAACCACTTCAAGCATTTCGTTGTGGTGCGTTATTGCACATATAGACAAAATGTACATGATCCTTTTAAAAGAAAATATAGCACTGTAGTGCATTGTGTGTTGGGCTGTATTGTACAATGCATTGGGGTGCCATTCATAGTGCATTGTGGTAATGCACACAAGAGGAATCATTCTGCTGAATCATTGGGGGGCCACAGAAATCATTGGGCACCCAGAGGCGATTCAGTTTGCATGAGTAGCGCTATACAAGTCATTCATTCAGAAATACAAATGTCCCTTGATCTAATTATAAACAGTATGATTGGATAAACATTCCCTGATGTCTAGGCACAAAAGTCTCTTGTGCAGTGCAGGTATCCCTCTTTCTGCAAAGTGACCCTCCTTACCTCCCTACTGGTGGTTAATTAGGCCTGGGCAAATTGGTGCTATTAGTGGTTTGCCCTCACCAGTGTCTACTCCAGCAATTGGACGCCTGCTTTCCAGTGGCAGCTGATTCTCCCTCATCTGTCCGACCACCAGCCCCCCACTCACCCCATCCAGGTCGTGGGCAGCTTTGGCAGCTTCCCCCTGCTTCTCCTCCTTGGCAACTTCCCTCCTGCTTCTAAAACTTTTGGCTTCCCCCCTGCGGCCAATACGGTCGCTTCTCCTCTTGGCCAGGAGAAGAAGCAGGAAGACAATAGCGAATATTAATTGGCTATTGTCACACAACTGGGTGGGCTCAGGGCGCAGTGCTCTATGCCCCGAGCCCACCCTTTTTGAAGCCAATTAGAGCCTCAGACCCTAATCGTGTGCTTAAAAAAAAACATTGAAATCCATGTGTCTGGCACCCTGCATATAGATTAGAGGCCAGACACATGTATTAGGAGGGCGGGGCGCCCCTAATGGAGTGGCCACCACTACTGCTTTCTGTTCCTTTTCTTTGCCACCATTTCAAAAGCGATCTCCCCCACTGAGCTGTTTTGTTCTCACAGGGGGACGACCCCCCGCCAGAACACTCCGATCGTCGCTCTCAGCCATTGGCTGAGAGTGCTGATGGAGAGCCGGCCTGCTACTGTTTTTCCAGCAAGCTTGTCCGACAGGAGATGACTTCTGTCAGACCCACAGCCATAGAGATGGGCCAAATGTTTTTTTATTGAACAGGCCGATGTCGCCCGGCATTCTGCCCGTGTGTACGGAGCTTTACTACAAGTACAAATACAATAGTGACATGAATAATCACATATCTTAACACACAGAATAATGCTCTTTTTATTTTTAAGGTTCCAATCACTTTAATACTGTAGATATGCTCAAGAAGTGCATTTTATAATCATGTCATTTTTAAAATACAGGTTCACCCTATTTACCAGAATTCACTTTGAAAAGTGTACACTTTGCTAAGAGAACAGTTTTAGCTCCTTCAGTATTGAACTTCATTAAAACCTACAGTGCCTTTCAAAAGTATTCACCCCTTTGGCATTTTTTGTGTTTTGTTGCCTCACAACCTGAAATTAACATGGATTGTTTGAGGATTTGCATCATTTAATTTACAGAACATGCCCACAATTTTGAAGATTTTTTTTTGTTTGTTTATTGTAAAGCAAACAACAAATAGGACAAAATAACAGAAAAGGTCAATGTGCATAACTATTCACCCCCTAAAGTCAATACTTTGTAGAGCCACCTTTTGTGGCTATCACAGCTCCAAGTCACTTTGCATAAGTCTATGAGCTTGCCACATCTTACCACTGGGATTTTTGCCCATTCCTCCTTGCAAAACTGCTACAACTAATTGTGAACAGCAATCTTTAAGTCTGACCACAGAGTTTCTATTGGATTGAGGTTTGGGCTTTGACTAGGCCATTCCAACACATTTACATGTTTCCCCTTAAACCACTTAAGTGTTGCTTTAGCAGTGTGTTTGGGGTCATTGTCCTGCTGGAAGGTGAACCACCGTCCTAGCCTCAAATCACACACAGAGTGGTACAGATTTTGCTCAAGAATATCCCTGTATTTAGCACCATCCATCTTTCCCTCAATTCTGACCAGTATCCCAGTCCTGATTGTTGAAAAACGTGGATGGTGTTCTTTGGGTGATGTGATGTGTTGGGTTTGCGCCAATCATAGCGTTTTCTTTGATGGACAAAAAGTAAAATTTTTGTCTCATCAAACCAGAGCACCTTCCTTCCATACATTTTGGGAGTCTCCCACGTGCCTTTTAGAAAACTCAAAATGTGCCATTTTGTTTTTTATTTAAGTAATGGCTTTCTTCTGGCCACTCTGCCGTAAAGCCCAACTCATTGGAGCGTACGGCTTATTGTCGTCCTATGTACAGATACTCCAGCCTCTTGCCCGGTCCGTGAGTTTTGGTGTGCGGTCATCTCATGGCAGGTTTGCTGTTGTGCCATGTTCCTTCCATTTGGTTATGATAGATTTGATGGTGCTCCTAGGGATCATCAAAGATTTGGATATTTTTTTATAACCTAACCCTGACTTGTACTTTGTAACAACATTGTCTCTTACTTGTTTGGAGAGTTCCTTGATCTTCAGTGTTTGGTTAGTGGTGCCTTGTGCTTAGGTATTGCAGCCCCTTGGGCCTTTCAAAAAGGTGTGTATATGTAGTGACAGATCATGTGACACTTAGATTGCACACAGGTGGACACTAATTATGTGACTTCTGAAGATAATTGGTTGCACCAGAGCTTTTTATGGGCTTCATTACATACGCACATGCCAATTATCAGTTTTTTATTTCTGAAAAATTGGTTTATGTATATATTTTTCAAATTTTACTTCACAAACTTAGATTATTGGGTTCTGATCCATCACATATAATTCAGATTAAAAAAACATTAGACTAAAGGCCGTAATGTAACAACATAGGTAAAAAGCCAAGGGGGTGAATACTTTTGCAAGGCACTGTATACTTCATTATCTACTAGTCCAACATTCCACTATGGGACACCCCAAAAAAAAAACTGACAGGCTTTTATCCAAAATGTGGACTGTAACTGATAACTGCTGCGGAACATTTTACATTGTTGCTGCTGTATTACAGTGTGGACAGTGTAAACTAAATATTAATAATGCAAAAGTGCAGCAGCCATATTTAGGGGGGCCACTTTGCAATGTTCATCTTATGGAGTGTCTCCAGTGCAGGGGGCAGCCCATCAATTTGTAACCTGAAGGTGATTGGCTAATGCAAGAGAGCAAGGCGAGGACAGCTTTAAAGCTGGAGAGGGGTGGTAAAAGACTGAGCTTGCTGCTGGCTGAATGGAACCCTGCTATAAACTAACCACCATTGGAACAGAGACTGCTCATTGAGCAGTGCAAAGTGATCAGACTGTACTAGAGAGCACTCCACCACTTGTAAGGAAATAAAAGAAGGACACTCTCAGCAGGACTGAATGAGAGAGATCACAGCAACTTCTATCCTTGACTGACTTGAACTTGACTTTTACTAAAATCAGAGCATGTATCCGGAGACCTAGATGAATGGGCCCTGGGTCTGGTAAGAGACTGACATCAAACAGGTAAAGTTTTTGTCTACTGCTTTCTTCAAGGGCCCAATGTTTTTTTCATCAATCACTGGCCACTTGGATAAAACTGGGACTGTTATAACAAGTTAGGATTGTCTTTATTTACTTTTGTTAGGTAAATGCAGTTCAGTTGTTAATTCAGGTAGAATAGTGCCAGTGTCTAACCATATCTCACAACATAACATTATTGTCTTATTGATTATTTATATAAGTACATTTGTTAATCCTCTCTTATTTTAGGCTATGCTTGGCCTAATTAATTCATTGAAATACGCCAAGGTGTGTCGGTAAGTGCTTGGTGAGCTAGGTGTGTCTACTTCAGGGGTTTCTTTTTTTTTTATATAAATCTTTTTAATTAAGTTCTTAAACAGAAAACAAAACAAGACATAACAACACATCATACACATGATATATATATTGATAAAATAACATGGTCCCATCACCTTGCATAGCAAAAACAAGAAAAAAGGAAGATTATAATAGTTATCACTATTATTACCATCATTTCTTAGCCCAGGTATCTCATATGGGGAAAATCCCTTCTATGAATCATTTCCTCCATCTATATTAGATGCCGTGTACAATTTGTCCAACCACTTTGCCCAAACGTTATCATACTTACTAGGGCGACCCCTATACCTATAGGTATCTCTATACAATTGAAGATTATTATGTATCAATTTTTTTCAATATATAAGCATAGGAGGATGAGTCTTGTTCCAATATAATGCAATAGCTTTTCTTGCGTAAAATAATGTTGTATTAATAAATATTTTCTCGGTCACTATAGGGGTAATATCCTCTACCAAGCTCAGACAGGCCCGTCATTGAAACCGGTAAAAGCAGAGGTGATAGAATTTAATAGGTCTACTACCTCCACCCAAAATTTTACTATATATGGACAGGACCAGAAGATGTGTGTGAAATCCCCTTGAGATGCTCCGCACCCCCATTACTTAGAGGAACAAGCAGGATTTATCGTTTGAAGTCTATAGGACGTGATATATGCTCTATATGTACCAGTTTAATTTGGATAACACGATCCCTCAGGGAAACAAGAGATCTCAAAGGGAAATCCCACACACACCTCAAGTCTTCCATATTCAGATCTGGTATATCTCGCATCCACCTAGCTCGAAGACCATCTAATGGCAGGATAGTGTAACGGGCAGTCCTCGCCCTCGTTCTGGCTGAAATGCGTTCCACGTTCCACCTGCGTTCCACCGTGGAACGCGGAAGTGCGCCGCAGCAAAAGGCGGTTATTTTCAAATCAGTGCTAATGCACTGCACCTGGGCCCTACCTTTAAACAGAGCGGTGTGCCTCCTGCACACCATTCTATTATTGTCAGCCGTAGCTCGGCCACGCTACAGAGATTGGTGCCATCGCTCCCCATGCCGCAACACCGCTCCAGGCGCACCTACTCCTTTAGTGCTATTTGCATCTACTGCAACTGCTGGGGACAACCTTTGAGGCCTCCTTGCTGAACATCCTTCACCACAGAATCCCTATTGCCTATACTGAAGCCTGCAAAACGGATAAGTAGCTATTGTATCACTTGTAGTGCTATAGCAAGATCTGCTACATATGTTCCATCTATATAATTGCTGTTGTTTATCATGCCTTCTGACTATCAACATATTTAGGATATACTGTTGTGCTAAAGGACTGTTTGCTAAGGAATATCTTAAAGGGACATCTACACTCAAATATCCTGAGCTATATTCACCTCTCATATGTAACTATTAGTTGTTGCTACAACTCCTGTATTACTACGTGAACTCTCAAAGTACCTGAGCTATATTGTCTCTCATACGCAACTATTAGTTGTTACTGCTACTCATATTTATTACGTGCTTGACATAAGTATAAATTGCTTATAGGCCCTGTCCTAACTTGTTGAACATGTTCTCGCTCATTTTCTTATGCTAAGGGTTGATGGTATTTCAAACCAACTCCCTTAGTGGCCTAATACATCCCTATATGTAAAGTGTTATGATGTAGAGAACCCCCAAACTCCTGTTTGTGTGGAGTGACGCCTGGGGTCCTGTACTGATAATCACTTTCATATAGAGGTGTATTGGAATCTTTAAAGTATACATAATAATTTTAAACGCTAAGTTCTGGTCGCATGTTGTAATGTGTCCATCCTTAGTAGCTCAAAGCCTTTCTTTATGTGAGAGCAAGATGATGTAGAGAACCCCCAAACTCCAGTTTATGTGGAGTAATGCATGGGGCCCAATACTGAGATCTCACATAAAGAAGCGCATTGAAATCCTTGCTGACCGCAGTTGTGGTTCACTCTGTTCACCAGTGCTGTTACAGATAGAGATTAAAGTAAGATGAGGTAGGCTTATCCAGACACTCAGACCTGAGTACTAACTCCAGAGTAGATTGTATCATCGTTAAACTATCCTGTGGAAATTGTGTGAAAGCGGGTAATATCTAAATAGATAAGAACTAGGTAGATTAAAATTGAGGTGAGTGTAGATAAAGTCTCTGCTCAGTAACCACTTGAGCAAGTAATTTAATATTGTTTTAAGGAATTGAGGAAGGGTAGGGTTTAGCCATAAAGGGGAGTTTGGAGAAATCGCACCCTTTGGATAACCCTTGCATCTAAGGCCTGCCTCCCAGGCTTGAATAGCTAGCATAAGAATAGTCACTTGATGAAGTGCCCTATGGCCCCTAAATAAAAGTACCTTAAGAGCTTCTATGGAACCTAATACTGCTGCTTCCAGCCGAGTTATATAAATCTGTATATAAAATAAATATAAATCTGGGCTTAAAGCGGAGTTCCACCCAAAAATGGAACTTCCGCTTATCCCACTCCTCACCCCCTTACATGCCACATTTGGCATGTAATTTTTTGGGGGGGGGAGTGGGGGCTTCAGGAGAAGGGGACTTCCTGTCCAACTTCCTCCTTCCGCCGAGGGGCTGCAAAGGCGATTAAGCTTAATCGCCTTTTGGCAGCCCCTCCCTGTAAGCGATCGCCTAGGACACGTGACAGGTCCTAGGCGATCGCCTGTCCAATCAAACAGCGCAGCGCCGGGCCGCGCCTCGTGCGCATGCGCAGTGCCGCTCGCGCATGCGCAGTGGGTGCCCGGCCGTGAAGCCGAAAGCTGTCAGGGCCGGGTGCCCACAGTGACAATGAAGACGCCGGCTGGGGAGGGGGGAGAGGAGCGGAGCCCCGGCCGGCGCGTCGCTGGAACGCTGGAGCAGGTAAGTGTCTGTTTATTAAAAGCCAGCAGCTACACTTTTTGTAGCTGCTGACTTTTAATAAACATAAATATTGGTTAGAACTCCCCTTTAACCACCATGCAGCCGTGACCAACCGAGTGGCCAAAAATATTTGTATAGATCCGGAAAAGCAAATCCTCCCTCTTCACAAGGGGGCATCAAGGTGCTTAATTTATATCTGGGATTTTTTGTCCCCCATAAAAAATATGAAAACAGGTGATTTAGTCTTTTGAAAAAGGATACAGGGAGTCATTGGGGAGAATGTCCAAATAAATACATGAATTTAGGTATAATTTTCATTTTTAAAAGATTAATGCGTCCCAGTAGGGACAATGGTAAAGACTTCCATACTTTCAATTTAGACTCAGTATCTCCCAAAATTGGAGCCAGATTGAGAGACATGAATTCAGAAGACTGAGGGAAATTACCACTCCTAAATACTTGAAGTTGCCTACCCACTGCAGTGGAATATCCTTCAGAGCCGTACTATGATCCTCTGTATCTATTGGAAACAGCAATGACTTTGTACAGTTTACCTTCAGCCCTGTAACTGTTAAGAATGAATTCAATATGTCTAAGGCCCCTTGTAACGAGGGGCCAGCATCATTTAAAAATAATAGGAGGTCGTCTGCATACAGAGCTACCCTCTCCTCCAGCCAACTGATCTGCAATCGCCTAATATTAGGGGAAGTACGTAGAACCTCTGCCACCGGCTCCATAGCAATCGCAAAAAGAGCTGGAGGGAGAGGGCAGCCCTGGCAAGTTCCCCTAAATAGTGAGAAGGAAGCTGACAACCATCCTCCCATCTTTATTGCAACTGTAAGATTCCTATATAAGAACTGTAACCATTTTATAAATACCGTTGGGAAGCCCATTCTGCGGAGTACTTCCCACAGAAAGGGCCACTCCAAGTTATCAAAAGCCTTCTCAATGTCCAGGGAGGCAATGACCCTAGATCCCATATTAAGATGTGATTCATAAATATTGGTATATAATCTCCTCAAGTTCACATCAGTAGCTCTGCCTGGCATAATTAACTTAGTCAGAATCTTACAATCTACATTCAAGAGTGCAATAGGTCTATATGAAGCACACTAGGATGGGTCTTATTGGGCGCTTGTAAATTAGGACTATATGAGTTTGACTCATTGAGTCCGGCATAGATCCCTCCTTCAGGTAATCTGAGTAGAGAGAGGCCAGTACTGGAGCTATAAGCTCTCCACAATCCCTATAACATTTAATAGTAAGACCATCTGACTCTGGTGACTTCCCCAATTTAAAGGAACCAATGACAGAAAGGACCTCGTACGATGTTATAAAACGCACTAGCATCTCCCTCTCATTATCGGTTAGCCATGCCAATGCGAATCAATCCAGCAACTCTGCTAACTCAGTCGGCTGAAAACCAGAGGGCAACTGAGATGTATATAGTGGCCCAGATTCAGTAAGAATCTGCGCCTTTCTTACGCAGGTACAGGGCAGCGTTTTTGCCCTGCGCCCGCGCAAATTTTCTGCGCTGCCCGCGATTCACGGAGCAGAAGCTCCGTAAATTGCGGGGGCGCTGTGTTAACTTGCCCGGCGTAAGGGCGCCTAATGTAAATGATCCCGCCGAGGGGCTGGAATCATTTAAATTAGGCGCGCTCCCGCGCCGAGCGTAGAGCGCATGCTCGTCGGGAAACTTTCCCGACGTGCATTGCGGCAAATGACGTCGCAAGGACGTCATTTGCTTCAAAGTGAACGTGAATGGCGTCCAGCGCCATTCACGATCCACTTACGCAAACGACGTAAAATTTGAATGTCGCGACGCGGGAACGTGGCCATCCTATAGCTTTGGCTGCGCCTGCTATTAGGATGTGTAACGTTACGCGAAACCCGACGTACGCAAATTACGTAATTTGCGTACGCAGGGCACGTGCAAGTTTGTGAATCGGTGTTAGTATGCAATTTGCATACTATACACAGATCACAATGGGAGCGCCCCCTAGCGGTCTTCGCTAGAATGCAGCCTAAAATCTGCGTGGCATAAGAGCCTTATGCCACGCAGATTTTAGGCTGCAGTCGGCGTAGCGATGTTCCTGAATCAGGAGCATTCGCTACGCCGGAGCAAGTAAGCAATTGCGCCTTGTAACCTATGGTTACACGGGCGCAATTGCTTCTTGAATCTGGCCCAGTGTCTGATAGAATTGCCGAAACTTCTCTAGAATTTTAGGCTGTGTGCAGACCGCATCTTCAGAAGTGGTATGTATTTTCGAAATCAGGATACTAGATTGTTCATGTTTAGCCATCATGGCCAAAAAATGTCCATTACGGTCCCCCCTGCTCAAAAAAAATCTATTTATTTTTATATACTGTAGGTCTATCATCGTGTTCTCAGCCAAATGCAAATGTAAGGCCCATTTGCTATGTAGTAAGGCATTAAAATTAAATTCTCAGGGGTCCCGCAGTATATTGGGCTGTTTGTTTTTCTACTGTACATTTTAAAGCGTAATTTTTTGCTCGTTGGGTCTTATTAATCCCTTTAATAGCGGATATATATTGTCCTCCAACATAGGCCTTAAAAGCATCCCATAATATTGCAGAAGTAGATGTTCCTGCATTAAACTCCCAATACTCTACTAGAAGTGGTGGGATTTTGTTAACTGTGTGAAATCCAATGCGTGCCCAATCTCCACTGTGCTGCATCCCGGGCTTCAGGGGTTTCTAAAAATCACAAAACAATTCAGCTGCTCTCATGGGGATAGGCTACAAGTGGAGGCTCATCCGGGATTTAAGTTTGGAAATGATAAAAAAAGAGTGATGACCACCTTCACCAGCCAGGCCACCGTGATTGACCCCATCACCGTGGAGTGGTGTGAAAAGCATAATGGCAGGTTTGGGCTCTGTGTAGGTATGGGGTTCACTGTTGTCACCAGGACAGATTAACAGATCTAGTAAATGCTATCCACATTGATACCTGACCAGAAAACATTTCTGGTGGACACAAAAGTTAACCAGGCAGCTCCTTATACCTATTTCTTTATTGGAATGAAGGAGAGGACTCCCGACCAGCTTTTAGGGGGTAGCATACAACTACCTGGGGACCTTAAAGTACAACTTACACAGTCAAGTATGCTTGAAGAGACACCCAAAAAGTACAGTTTCCATAGAGTTGGATTTAGGAGTACCAGCTACTGCTTCTACGCTAGCCTTAGGGTTCTCCCTGCTTTATCCTTCACCAATATGGGATCGCTAATAGAAACCCTAATTCAGAACTCAGCAGCATCCAACAATACCGGGTATTGCAAGCCGAGGTTCTATTCTGGAAAAGTCCCAGTGACATTGCGGGAAGAATAATTTGAGGCATGGTAACATTAAGTGGCCCAGGCTTTGGAAGAGTTGGAAGTTACTGACTCAAGTTAGGAGAGAGGATAATCAAGAGTGAAAACTCCTGTTTCCATCAACATCCAGAACTTAAAAAGAGACAACCCAGGCTTCACTGTCTAGAAATCTAATGTAAGATTTACAAGAGAGTGGAAAACTGTGTTGAACTGGTTTACATGTTTTCATACACCTATCAAAATTAGAGGGGAGAGGAGATGTCTGCCTATGCCATGACTAGAATGAGAAGTTAACCTACTAAAAAGTGATTAAGACTAATTGAGAAGAAGAGGCTTTGTGTAAAGCCAAGAAAGCTGTTGTTGCGTCACCAAATGCATCTGTTGCGGAGGTAGGAACTGTAAGTACAGAGGTAATTCAGTCTGAAATAGCCATTTTAAAGACACAGATGTCCCAGTTGATGGAGATCATGACTTTGCTGTCTGACAGGATTGCGACTGGGGGAGAATTCTTCAAGACCTACCCAGACAGAGACACCACAGAATACTCCCATTAAAAAAGCTATGCAGTTTAGGATTACATTAGGATCAACCCAGTCCTAATATCATTCTTGAGTATGAGCCATAGAGTGAACATACAGGTTTGTAATTGATCCCAGAATTCGTTTAATTGCACTACGGAAAATACATGGGAAAGTTCCTGTCAGTGTACGCAATATTACAAATTCTCTAGTAAAGCTTTGAGGTTGAATGATGATAGGACAAGTGAACCCAGCTACAACCTTCACACCATGACTTGGTGGGGGAAGCCACAGAAGAGTTGATGACTAACTGAAAGTAATGTGCCATATTACAACCTCTAAACTGGCAGAAAGTGTTCTCAAAAAAGAGCTTGACATTGAATGTGCAAAGAGCGCTCAGCATCGCATTCATCTGCAAGATGACAAACCATTCCTAGAAAGATCTCAGTAAATCATATTAGCAGACCTGGATGACCCCAGAGGGGGCCAAACATTTTAGGGTGGTGGACCAGAGAAGCTGGTACCACCAGATCCCTATGCACCCTGACAATCTGGAGAAAACTATTTATATGTTTAGTCAGATGCCACAAGGTCTAACAGCAGTCCCTTAAACAGTCCAGTGTTTGATGGAGAATTCTGTTGGTGACATGAACCTTATGGAAATGTTGGTGTACCTGGACAACATAAATGTCTTTGGACGGATTTTAGAAGTGCATGAGGAGTGTTTGGAGAAAGTTTTGAAGTGACTCTCTGAAGAAGGGTTGAAATTGTCTCCTTAGAAGTGCCAGTTCTATCAGCCAACAACCACCTACTTTGGGCATGTTGACTCCACAGGGGAAGTGGCCACTGACACCAAAAAGTTAAAAACCATCACTACCTGGCCTAGGCCTTGAAATGTGAATGAGCTGAGATCATTTCTGTGATTCTGTTCCTACTACAGGAGGTTCATGGGAGGATTCACAAATATAGTCCCACCCCTAACTAAGCTCCTGTAGGCTGAAGAAGATGAAGGAGTGCAAAAGATCTCAGAAAGAGTTCATCAAGCATAAGGGCAGAGAAAGTCCATAAAGGAAGAATGGTCCGAATAATGTGAACAGGCCTTTCTTCAGTTGAAATGGAGCTTGACCAATGCAATAATTATGGCCTATGCTGACCCTGTCAAGCCCTATGAGCTACACATTAAAGCCAGCAGAGAAGGACTGCATGGTGCATTGTATCAAGGACATTACTGATGTCTACATGAGTAGAGGCCTTATCCAGAATGAGAGAAACCTATCTGAGAGAAATCTTACCCACAAGCTGAAGTTTTTGGCTTTGAAGTGGGCTGTCGTGGATATGCTGAAACAGTATGGCAGAATTTGAGGTTAAGACAGAGAACTACCCGCTCACATACCAAGCTGCAACCAAACTGCATGCCTTGGGACCTCAATGATTGGTGCCACTGTCTTGGTTCTGTTTCAATTTGAAATACTGTCCTGGAGTCAGGAAAAGGGACAATGATAGATGAAAGTCAGCTAGACCCTATGACTTAGAGACTCCTAAGGAAGGATCGACCAGTAGCTAAAACAGTAAACAACTAAACCTCTGTTTTAATTACATACAGTTAGACATACAGTTAGACAGATTCATTTGGTTTAGTGCTTCTTTGGTTTGGTATTTTTGAGCCTGGTCTCTATGGTAAGAATTTTTATATTTTCCATATATATACTTAATCGCATATTGCTAATCGCATCTCATTTAAAGTCCCAACCGTCCATATTTTTAAACCCTTACAGGGATGGAGGCCTGTGGTGATGGAAACCACATGCCTCATATAAAGTCCCAACCCCACTTTTTTCTTTTAACATTAACTAGGGATGGAGATGCGATTTCAGGAGTGTTACATATTGCCTCCACAGATCTGCCACCAACAAGTTAATTTATGCATTGTCATTTTTTGACTAGCTGACCCAGTTTGATGTGGTCCTCACCCAGTTTGGTGGTATTTTGGTTTGGTAGGCATGTATTGGTTTCACCCCTGTTTTTTGTATTTTGTTTTTTCAGTGCTCTCATTTGCCAGACCAAACATAGATAGGGGCGGTTCTAGGTTGCCTTCTGCTCCCTGTCTATTAATTAGCACACCTGGGTTCCTCCTTTGGAGGCCTTAAAAATCATAGTTAGGACTGCAGTTACACAGAGTGCCGTGACGCTGGCCTGCAGCTTCCCAGATATTTGCAAATAACTGCAACTAAACCTCTGTTTTAATTACATACAGTTAGACAGATTAATTTGGTTTAGTGCTTCTTTGGTTTGGTATTTTTGAGCCTGGTCTTTATGGTAAGAATTTTTATATTTTCCATATATATACTTAATCGCATATTGCTAATCGCATCTCATTAAAAGTCCCAATCGTCCATATTTTGTAACAGTAAAGAAGCTCCCATTAACAAGCAGGACAGGTATACAAGCAGGTCACCCTGGTGGATGATGCAGGCTCATCCGAGGTGTGGCGTCTAAGCACTAACTGGTATTCACCAGAGCTCCTGATGGTGGAGATGGGTTTTGCTGCATGTTAGTACCATGTCATAGTTTTCAGGATCACCCCACCAGGAGGTGAGCAAGCCAGGATCCAGTAGCAGATGTTTCAAGTTAGGATCAACCAGAACTGTAGTTGTAGAAAAAGCCAAAGGTCGGTAACGAGGGGTAGCGAAGATACGGATAGCAGCAGGAGTTACAAGATTGAGATATTTGCTGGAGAGAGTACAATGGCCAGGCAAACAGGAAGTGAAAGAGCACGGCTTAAATAGGAAGTTCATGAGAGAATCAAAATGTTAAAGTTTTAAGAGAAACAACACACAAGGCAAGGAGCTGCTCAGCAAGAGGAGATACTCTTAGACACATTAGAGGTTGCAGATTCAGATCTGGGTCTTGACATCAGTCACCACTGCTGGCATCCTAAAGCTCTACTGTAACTTAACCTAGGTGGGGAATAAGGCTCTGCCAACTCTCTCCAAGAAAGATGTGTGGAAAGACCAAGCAGAAGATCCTGTCTGTAGTTCGACTTTGAAAGGCTTGGAAAGTGGCTGTCCAGAACTTGTTACTAACTTCAGATTCTCCAAAAGAGGCCTGACTAATCCACAAAGAGTAGGATCATTTACAGTTGCTGGGCAGGGTGGTCTACCGAAGGGGCCCTTTGGATGAGCCCAAGGAAAGATCACAACTTTTCCTTCCCAAGAAACAGAGGGACAATGCATTATATGAACATGGATATTTGGAACCTGACAGAACATTAGTTTAGAGATCATTTCTACTGGTCATGTATGTGGACCGAAGTCCAGTGCTAATGCCACTCCTGTCTCCTCTGCATCCAAAATAAGACCCTGCCTTCCAGAGCTGCCCCAATGGGCCATTTCCAGAGTCAAGGTTCCATGCATTTGGTGTACATTTATTTCCTGATTATTTATCCTGACACAAGTGGCCAAGGAAACGTACTGGTAATGACCAATCATTTCACTCACCATGCCCAAGCTTTTCCAGTGAGAGATCAACCAGCTGCTACAGTCACCAAAATATTAGTGGAGAAATTCTTTATTCCTTGTTCACTACTTGTTGGACTACCCCAAAGAATCCATTCTGATCACGGAAGGGCAGCAAGAAATCAAGAACGAGACCTAGTGACGACATTTATCGTGTATGATTACACTGGATGCTGGAGCGATACACACTATCTGGATCTGATCGTTTTACTACACGCGCTAAACAATCTGTTTATATGAGTGGTTTTAAATGCACCTTAATGATAGTCTTGTTCACTGCGCAATTATATATTTTCTTTATCCTGTATGAGTAACAACATGCATATGAATATCTAGAGGAGAAATTAAATATTATCTTTGCACATCTTTTAGTGTTTCACATATTATTTATTTTATATAAAAGTTGGTCAATAAGTCGCACGCCCCCTGACTTATTATCCCACCACTGCGCACAAATATAAAAATAGTATATCGGCCTAATCTGAGGAAACACTTTTTTTTATATATATTTTTGGGGGATAAAAATTATAGCAAAAAGTAAAAAATGTGTGGGGCAGGGAGTATGTAATGGGCGGTAATATTTATAAGTGACTAGTGAAAATATTATTTAGTGAGAACAGTGTTATAAGACATATATAACAATGAAACCAATACAAGGATAGTCCTTAATGAAAAAATCTGCACTTTAAGGAGGTCCAGATCCAGTGCAGTCCTGCCGTGTATTAGTGTGCTCCAAACAGAGATAAATCCTAATCTCCAACGGTGCAGGTATTGTGTAAAAATAAAAATCAAAAATGAAAATGCAAAAGGTACACGGAAAAAAGTTCTGAAGGAAATATATATGAGACCCTTAGATCCGTAATATAGGTGAAATAGGATAGTTGAGCCAACACCAAAGTTACATGTAAACACCTTTGGTGAATCCAGCTGCTCACCTCGAGTTGACCACAATATGTCCAGGTCAAACTGGTCTAGATGGTTACAGTCCACAAATAACACATGTAAATCTCCATCCGATGTTTAACATGAAAAAACAAAATAAAAAGACAAAAAGAGGCTGATGGTGAAATACCGTCACAAAAAAGATATTAGCAATTGGGATCTTGGCGGGTGGGAGTGCACTCACATGTGAGTGAGAGATCTCAGACTCATATCCACGAGTACCGCACTCGTCGGTCCCTCTATCTTTCCTCTGCTTCTTTCCACTAATTCTCAGGGTTCAGATGCTGGCTGTTTTGGTCTCCCCAGGATTTCTCAGTGTGTAACGCTGTCTCAGCTGCTGTGGGCTTATGGTAACTCCTATCCCTCTCTCATTAGCTCAGGTGGAGCGCTCAGGTGGCGTTGTAATGGGAAAGGGGTGAAAGAAACATACCCATAGTATAGCCCAGTCAGCAATGTAAACCAATTTTATTAAAAGCAAAAATTAAAACTCACATATAGATACAGGAACTCTGCAACAATCCTTACGAGCGGCGAACTCGTATGTCCGTTCGTCAGATGCTGTGGTGTGTCCTGCCTACCAATCCCGACGCGTATCGTCACGATCACGTGACTTCATCACCTGATGAAGTCACGTGATCGTGACGATACGCGTCGGGATTGGTAGGCAGGACACACCACAGCATCTGACGAACGGACATACGAGTTCGCCGCTCGTAAGGATTGTTGCAGAGTTCCTGTATCTATATGTGAGTTTTAATTTTTGCTTTTAATAAAATTGGTTTACATTGCTGACTGGGCTATACTATGGGTATGTTTCTTTCACCCCTTTCCCATTACAACGCCACCTGAGCGCTCCACCTGAGCTAATGAGAGAGGGATAGGAGTTACCATAAGCCCACAGCAGCTGAGACAGCGTTACACACTGAGAAATCCTGGGGAGACCAAAACAGCCAGCATCTGAACCCTGAGAATTAGTGGAAAGAAGCGGAGGAAAGATAGAGGGACCGACGAGTGCGGTACTCGTGGATATGAGTCTGAGATCTCTCACTCACATGTGAGTGCACTCCCACCCGCCAAGATCCCAATTGCTAATATCTTTTTTGTGACGGTATTTCACCATCAGCCTCTTTTTGTCTTTTTATTTTGTTTTTTCATGTTAAACATCGGATGGAGATTTACATGTGTTATTTGTGGACTGTAACCATCTAGACCAGTTTGACCTGGACATATTGTGGTCAACTCGAGGTGAGCAGCTGGATTCACCAAAGGTGTTTACATGTAACTTTGGTGTTGGCTCAACTATCCTATTTCACCTATATTACGGATCTAAGGGTCTCATATATATTTCCTTCAGAACTTTTTTCCGTGTACCTTTTGCATTTTCATTTTTGATTTTTATTTTTACACAATACCTGCACCGTTGGAGATTAGGATTTATCTCTGTTTGGAGCACACTAATACACGGCAGGACTGCACTGGATCTGGACCTCCTTAAAGTGCAGATTTTTTCATTAAGGACTATCCTTGTATTGGTTTCATTGTTATATATGTCTTATAACACTGTTCTCACTAAATAATATTTTCACTAGTCACTTATAAATATTACCGCCCATTACATACTCCCTGCCCCACACTTTACAGCGCAAGTATTGCAATTTAATCTTTCTGTTTCACCTTAGTCTATCGAGGTAGACTTTCATATTTGCAGCAGTATCTTTAGTTTGTTCCCCTTCCTTCCACTTTTCAGACAGCGCAGGAGTTTACCCTACTTATAAAAAGTAAAAAATATTGCATTTTTTTTTTTAATTGTCGCTCCATTTTTGTTTATAGCACAAAAAATAAAAACCACAGAGGTGATCAAATCCCACCAAAAGAAAGCTCTATTTGCAATTGTCAGTTAAAGCGACGCAGTGCCGAATCGCAAAAAGGTGGCCTGGTCCTTTAGCTACAAAATGGTCCGGGGCTTAAGTGGTTAATTACTTTATCTTCCTTCTTCCTCAAACATTGTTCCCTTGGTATTATTCCTATTTCTACAATAGTGTTACTTATTATCTCCTGCTTATACCCTCCTGTTGGAATCGCCGCCTGTGATGCTGCTTCGGGGCAGACAAGCAAGCAAGTGGAGGGTGAGATTAACTGGCTACATCCTAGGTCCGCCTGGTGAACACCGTTCGTTTATTTACCCCGTATTCATTTATTTACCCCGGTGGGTTTATATAAGCTTTTCTGAAAAGCATGAGAGTGCAAGGCAGATCTTTCTGGTGAGTGCATTTTCAAGAGGGAGTGGAGTCACAGTCACAAGCGGTGTGGTAGAAGATTTGATCCGATTTTGTCTAAAGAAGACTTTTTGTTTTAAGTTAATCACTTGGAAACACATTTTTTCACTTGTTTTCACCCAATGAGTGTTTTTGAACTTTAATACATATTAGTGTTGCTCACGAATATTCGTATTGCGAATATTCGGCTCGAATATGGCATATTCGAGTATTCGCGATATATTTCGAATTTCGCGGTGAATATTCGCTATTCCGAATATTCGCATTTTTTCAATTTTATTTTTAAAACAGATCACATCCTATCGACGTCTAAAAGCATTGCTGGTATGATTAGAGACCCTGGACCGAGTAGCTAAGCTGAGGTGATCCTTTTATGTTGCCGAATATAAAAAAAAAAAATTGCGAAATTTCGCTAATGCGAATGCGAAAATGATTGCGAATTTTCCATAACTGTGGTAGGAGAACTCTGATTGTCTCTGATGCAAAAGGGGGGGGCTTTGTGTATGTTTCTGTTATGAATATTTGTATGTTTGATATTATTTTTTTTTGTAAGAAGGAAAAAAATTGCGCATACCTTAAAAAAAGGGGAGAATACAGCAGCAACTCAAAAATGTTATACAACATAAATTAATACAAGACAGAAAATGGAGTCGCTCTACAAGAATAAAAAATATGTCTAGTGACAAGACATGTGGGCAAATTATAAAATAAGCAAGCGCAAATAACTTGTGAAATACACAGTGAAACAAATATATAAAGAAATATAGTCCCAATAATAGAAAAATAATCTTTCATAAAAATGTCTTTGATATGTGAAGTGAAAAAAAGTCCAAAGCATGCAGCATGAACGTGTTCAATTGATTGACAAACGGCTGTGACAGATGGATAGAGTAAAGAATCACCACCAATGCAAAACACTTTTTATTTTCTATTGTAAAATATCACGAATATTCTGAGCCAATCAGAGTGCTCCTTCCGCATTTGCCGAATATTCGCAATTATTTTGTATTGTAAAATATCACGAATATTCTGAGCCAATCAGAGTGCTCCTTCCGCATTTGTCGAATATTCGCAATAATTTTGTATTGTAAAATATCACGAATATTCTGAGCCAATCAGAGTGCTCCTTCCGCATTTGTCGAAATTTCGCAATTATTTTGTATTGTAAAATATCACAAATATTCTGAGCCAATCAGAGTGCTCCTTCCGCATTTGCCGAATATTCGCAATTATTTTGTATTGTAAAATATCACGAATATTCTGAGCCAATCAGAGTGCTCCTTCCGAAATTTCGCCATCAATATCGCATTCGCATTTTGCGAAATTTCGATACAATATCACGAATATTCTGAGCCAATCAGAGTGCAAAATATCACGAATATTCTGAGCCAATCAGAGTGCTCCTTCCGCTGTTGTCGAAATTTCGCAATTATTTTCGCATTCGCAATAGCGAAATTTCGCAAAAATTTCATTTCGATAAAATATCACGAATATTCGAATTTAGCGAATATTTCTCGAATATTCGGCTATATATTCGTGATATATCGCGAAATCGAATATGGCGTATTCTGCTCAACACTAATACATATATGCAATTTCATGTTCATTATCACGTGGTGTATGATTTTCATCCATATTGCAGGGACCAGACATTACATTAAAGCCGCAAGCAGTTTTAACCACTTTACAACCGCTGAACGTCAAAAGACGTCCTCGGCTTTGTGCGGTGATATCTGAATAATCCCTGCAGCTACGGTATCGTATGCCACTTCTCCAGGTCAAGGGTTTCTTGAAAATCTGCTTCCCATTGGAATATATAGTTCAATTTAGTCAATGCACTCATCAATATCATATTTATAGCAGATATATGGCCCCTGGTTTTATCATGATTGCATAAGTACTCCATGGGGGGTCAATGTCACTAGGTCACTCTTACGGGCTAAGGTTTGCACATAATGGGCCAGATCCACAAAGAAGTTATGTCGGCGTATCTACTGATACGCCGCGTAACTTCTAGGATGCGCCGGCGTATCTTTTTTCTGTATCCAGAAAGCAAGATACGCCGGATTTTTGCTTAGATACGACTGACGTAAGTCTCTTACGCTGACGTATCTTAGTTGCATATTTACGCTGGCCGCTAGGTGGCGCTTTCGTAGATTTACGCGAAGAATATGCAAATTAGGTAGATACGCCGATTCATGAAAATATGTGTGCCCGGTGTATCTATATGCGTCGTTTGCGTAAGGCGTCGGACTGGCGTAAAGTTACCCCTGCTGTAGTGAGGCGTACGCAATGTTAAGTATGGATGTCGGGACAGCGTCAAATTTTCCGTCGTTTACGCCGTTTGCGTAAAACTTTCACGAATAGGGCTTTGCGCAAGTTACGTTCACGTCGTCTAGGCATTGAGCGGGCGTAATTTAATTTGAAAATTCGACGTGATACTGAGCATGCGTGCGCATGCGCCGTTCGAAAAAAGTGTCATTTACATGGGGTCATGCTTAGTTTACATAAAACACGCCCCCCTGTTCCTCATTTGATTTAGGCGCGCTTACGCCGGCACATTTACGGTACGCCACCGTAACTTTAGACGCAAGTGCTTTGTGAATACAGCACTTGCCTCTCTAAGTTGCGGCGTAGCGTAACTACGATACGCTACGCCCACTTATATTTACGCCTATCTATGTGAATCTGGGCCAATGATGTATTTGAGTATATCTATAACATTCCATTAATAGCATTTGATATTTTTCCTTCATGGATTGCTGGACCAATAAGGGCCTACATAGTAGGCCCTTATTGGTCCACCATTCGAAAGAGAGAGGAACGAGGGTGAAAGCACTATTCTTCAATAGGGGTGCCAATGGAGTGTGGGGTGATTTGAATTTCTGGGTTCTGGAGAGCCTGTCCCAAATCTCTAGCGAGAAGGATAACGATGGTCATAAAATAATTGGCCTATCAAAAGTACAATATTTGTTATTTATTAACTCAATACAGGTTTAGCTTTTATTTTTAGAAGGAATTTAGCAGGAATTTTGTAAGATATGTAAGCCCGGATTCACGTACCTCGGCGCATAGTTATGCCGGCGTAGCGTATCGAATATACGATACGCCGACGTAGCGCAGAGCGGCGAGCACAGTATTCACAAAGCACTTGCTCCCAACGTTGCGCCAGCGTAACGTAAATTCTTCGGCGTAAGCCGGCCTAATTCAAAGTAGGTGGAAGTGGGCGTGATCCATTTAAATGAAGCGTGACCCCATGCAAATGATGAGCCGAACGAACCGTCCCGTGGAAGCATCCCAGTGCGCATGCTCAGAATCATGTCGGAAATACTCCCTAAGATACATTGAATCACTGCCTACGACGTGAACGCCCAGCCCTATTCACGTACTACTAAGTAAACGACGTAAAATACGACGGCTGTTCCCTGGTCCATACCTTTACATGACTTAAACCTGCTTTATGAGGCTTAACTTTACGCCAGACGTACGACTTACGTAAACCGCGTATAAGAATGCGCCGGACGCAAGAACGTTCGTGAATCGGCGTATCTCACTCATTTGCATATTTGCAATGAGGCAGCCAGCATAAATATGCGCCCAAGATACGCCGGCATAGGAAAGTTACATTGGTCAGAGGAAGCCTATTTTCAGGCGTATCTGGTTCTATGGGCACGGCGCATAGATACGACGGTGCACATTTACACTTACGCGGCGTATCTGTAGATATGTCAGCGTAAGTGCTACGTGAATCCGGGCCGTTGTGTTTATATCTGCTAATAATGATTTTAGAGAATCTTTTGGGAATATATTGTTTTGATAAACATTTGCACAAAAATCACAGGATGTTAAAATCAGTAGCACCTACTTTTTATTCTACAGGTCATGTGTTTTCAGAACATATATGGTTTAAGGGGTCTTTAACAAACTCTGAAAGCTGTAAGTGAAAAATTAAAACCTCTAGATTTTTTGAGAAATTTGGATATTTACATTTTTGGGTATGTTTGATTTTCAGAATTTTGCAAAAATCTAAAATTTACAAATATTGGTTATTTGTTAACAAAATAAAAAGTTTGTTTTTATATTTAGTAGGAATTTTGTAAAATGTTCTGTTTTTATCTGCTAATAACGATTTTAGTGTATGTTTTGCGAAATTATTGTATTGATAAACATTTACACAAATATCATTGTGCTCTACAAATCAGTAGCATCTTATTTATATTCTACTGGCCATGTACTTTAAGAAAATATATGGTTTGAGGGGTCTTTTACAAACTCTGAAAGCTGTAAGGAAAAAATAAAAAAGCAATAGAAAAATTGCTAAAATAGTCTGGCCAGCTAAGTTTGCAAGTGGAGCACAGGGCCTGGCAGAAAAACGGTTAAAGCACTTATAATGTTCGTGAAACATAAAACTTACAATCACATCACAATACCAAACATCCTCTCATATCATAGTGTGGGAGCAATCTATCGAAATGTGCAAAGGAATCAGGTATGCCAGGACCACACACATGATCGCACCAGCTCCCATGGAGTACTGCCATTATAATGATAGGAGGCAATCCATATTAAATCAAAGTATATCCAACTGCCCCATCAATTTTCTAGCATATAGGGACCAACTACCAAAGAAAAGATATACCAAAATATTTTTTATGGTCCGAAGAAAAAAAAAAAAAAATTACATGATAGTTTATGTTTTTGGGGTTGTATTTGAGATAAGCAAAGAGAGATCACACAAACACTTGTAGTTATAACATTTAATTAAGCAATGACAGATACAGATAACGGGCCGGATTCAGAAAAGAGATACGCCGGCGTATCTCCTAATACGCCGTCGTATCTCTGAGTCCGGCCGTCGTATCTATGCGCCTGATTCATAGAATCAGGTTACGCATAGATATGCCTAAGATCCGACAGGTGTAAGTGTCTTACACCGTCGGTTTTTAGGCTGCAATTTCACGCTGGCCGCTAGGTAGCGCTTCCGTTTGTTTACGCGAGGATTATGCAAATTAGTATTTACGTCTATTCAGAAACGAACGACCGCCCGGCGCTTTTTTTTACATCCTTTGCGTTGGGCTTTTTCCGGCGTATAGTTACCCCTGCTATATGAGGGGTATGTGCGGCGTATCCTATGTTAAGTATGGCCGTCGTTCCTGTGCCGAGTTTTGAAATTTTTACGTCGTTTGCGTAAGTCATTCGCGAATACGGCTGGACGTAATTTACGTTCACGTCGAAAGCAATGACGTCCTTGCGACGTCATTTAGAGCAATGCACACTGGGATATTTTACGGACGGCGCATGCGCCATTCAAATAATACGTCAAAAACGTGGAGTCAAACCCAATTTAAATAAAACACGCCCCCTACATCCCTATTTGAATTACGCGGCCTTACGCCGCAACACATACGTTACGCCGCCGTAACTAAGGGCGCAAGTTCTTTCTGAATAAGGAACTTGCGCCCAAAGTTAGAGCAGCGCGGAGATACGTTACGCGGGCCGGACAGATACGCCATTGTATCTAAATCCGGCCCAACAAATGCAATAATATTAGAAAATATAACAAGAATGCTTAAAGTGGAAGTCCAGTCAAAAATTTTAATTTTTCTAATAATTATATGTAAAATATCTTTATCTTTGACAATATTCATTTTCTGTATAGCTGATTGCCAAGCTTAGAATGTCTAATTAAAGCCAGACAATCAGCTTCTTCCTGTTCTTCAGGGACAGCCTTTTTTCCTTATTTCTGAATTCTGCATGTTGCCTCTCAACTTCCTGAAAACTTTGTTCTTCTTTTCTACACAGGCATGCCTACTGTTCATTCTAACCACCCCTATCTTGCCCAGCCCCGCCCAGTCCCATCCACATTCCTTCTCTCCTTTTTAGACAGACATGCCTAGACCTGCCCAGCCCAGCCCCACCCCATCCCTCCTTCTTAGATCTCCTCCTGTCTTCAAGACCTTGTTTTGGATAGCAGTTTCTCCTGAGATAGAGAGGGGGAAAGCAGGCTTTGGAAGTATTTCCTGTTTGTTAGAAACTGTAAAATAGATTACAATGCAACGTGCTGCAGATTTTCTACAGTGTACAACCACGTGGTTGTTTCTGCATGGCACAGTGATGGGAACTGTGTGCATGGTGTGGCACACGCCCATCTGAGGCAGCTATATGTAAGTAATGAGTTCAAGGCTCAGTTTCCACTAGTGCGACTTGTCATGCGACTTTGGATACATAAAGTCGCATTACAAAGTCACAGCCCATTGATTTCAGAGGTAAATGTTCCCATCTATGCGCCTTTGAAAATCAGTGACTTTAAAAAGGTGCCTGCACTACTTTGATGCAACTTTTGATGCGACTTAGATCCAGAGTGTAAAGTTGGATCAAAGCTGCACTCAAAGTTGCACTCTAAATCGCACAGTTTTGGAGTCTCACTAGTGGAAACGTAGCCTAAGGATAGAGTGTGATTTTAGAGTGTGACTTTGATGCAATTTGAGTGCAGCTTTAATCCAAGTTTACACTCTCTGGATCAAAGGCACCTCAAAGCATTACAAGTACCTTTTTTTAAAGTCGCTGATTTTCAAAGTCACATAGATGGGAATGGGTACCATTAACATCAATGGGCTGTGACTTGTCATGAGATTTTGGACACATATTCGCACGTTTCCACTATTGCGACCACAATGTTGCACGATTTAGAGTGCAACTTTGATGCGACTTTGACTGCAGCTTTGATCCAACTTTACACTCTCTGGATCAAAGTTGCATCAAAAGTTGCATTAAAGCATTGCAGGTATCTTTTCAAATTGACTGATTTTCAAAGTCACATAGATGGGAACGGGTGCCATTAAAATCAATGGACAGTGACTTGTGATGTGACTTTGTGTCACAAGTCGCATGACAATTTATACTAGTGGAAACTAAGCCTTAGTCTACATTTCCACTATTAGAACCCCAAAGTTACACGATTTAAAGTGTGACTTTTGATGTGACTTTTAGTGCAGCTTTGATCCAACTTTACGCTCTCTGGATCAAAGTCGCATCAAAGCATTTCAGGTACCTTTTCAAAGTCACTGATTTTCAAGGTTGCATAAATGGGAACGGGTGCCACTAAAATCAATGGGCTGTGGCTTGCCATGCAACTGTATGTGTCCAAGGTCGCATGACAAGTTGCACTCGTGGAAACTGAGCCTTAATGTGGTTGCCTGTACTATGATCATTGTAGACTGTGAGCTGAGACCCCAGAGCACTTACAGTGCCCCCCCCCCCTGTCCAGCTCCCTTCCCCTGTGCACAGCTATACTGTATATGCACACTGCACCTCAAATTTTCTCATGAATTTGAGAACAGTGGGTGTGAACCTATAATCAGCTCCTACCATCCTGGATACGCCCACTGGCTACACAGGAACAAGATCTCTTCCAGGAAGTGATGTCACTAGCTTTCAGGAACCACACCCACTGGCTGATTTTAGTCTCAGAAGGAAGTAGAATTGAAGTCTTGTGATGGCACTGGATGCTGCAAAGTAAAGGTATAAAAACTGGGATTTTGAGACACAAGGCTGAACTTAGCTCACCATAATGATTGCAGGAGAGCATTTAAGTGTTATGGTGGGCTTCCACTTTAACTAAAGATGCCGTTTCCACCACAAAGTCCCCGTCTTATACAACGTGGCACAGATGATCAGCTCCAGACACATGCTCGCCCTGATAGAAACTCAACTATTACAAGTTTTAGCTGTGTTATATACAGGACTTGTATGTAAGAAAATTACCAACCCCCCCCCCCCCCCCCATTGCAAGCATAAGTCAGCTAAAGTAACCAGGCTTTGGAAGATTCCTTGGATATTGAGAGACAACTTTAATAAGGAAATATCAGTACCCCCCTCAATTAGATTTGTCTCTCTAAATGTATAGGAAATACCAGCTTACTCTAAAGAGCAAAGAGAGGGTAGTTATTTTAATAATACTTATACCCAGGAGATTATCCCTTAGGGAGAATAAGGGGTGGCGGGAAAAAAAAAATTAGGACCCCTCAATCTTAGCTCCAAGCATAGTGTGTCAATTTAACATCCACTGCTCAAGTTTAGGCTCTTTTATATCCTAACAGGTGAGCTGTGTTGTACCCCACACACTGCAAAGGGAAAGAGGCAGCCTTTTAGCTAACTCTCCCCTAAATAGAGGTTTTAAATTGCATCTTCTGCATGCGGTCCCTGGCATTTCCAGAATATCACACATGTGCGACGTGCTGACATTATGCACGATGGCATACGTCCAGCCCTGAAAGATGTCACTTTCTGAAACTCATGCCGCGTACACACGATCATTTTTTGGCATGAAAAAACAACGTTTAAAAAAAAATCATTTAAAATGATCGTGTGTGGGCTTCAAATAATTTTTCGGGTTCTGAAAAACGAAAAAAATTTTTTCGAACATGCTGCATTTTTTAACGACGTTTTAAACTATGTCGTTTTTCGGGTTGTAAAAAATGATCGTGTGTGGGCTAAAACGATGTTAAAAACCCGCGCATGCTCAGAAGCAAGTTATGAGACGGGAGCGCTCGTTCTGGTAAAACTACCATTCGTAATGGAGTAAGCACATTCATCAAGCTGTAACACACAGAAAAGCGCGAATCATCTTTTAATAACAGGAAATCAGCTAAAGCAGCCCCAAGGGTGGCGTCATCCGCATGGAACTTCCCCTTTATAGTGCCGTTGTACGTGTTGTACGTCACCGCGCTTTGCTAGAGCATTTTCTAAAAACGATCGTGTGTGGGCAATGTCATTTTAATGACAAAGTTGGAAAAAACAATGTTTTTTTCTACATGCCGAAAAACGTCGTTTTTTTTCATGCCGAAAAATTATCGTGTGTACGCGGCATTAGACTAGGCCATTTCTGGAAAAACACAGCCACCACAAAAAGCCTCAGTTCTGCTCCATCCGCCAAAACTTGGGCTAGAGAGTGTGAATGTAAGTGGCCATTTGGCTTTACTTTTAATAAAGTTCATATACAGTATCACACTATTGGAGTCCTTTTTCCTGCATTGTCTATTCTTGGTTCCAGTCGTCCTGGATACCCTGTTGTGAGCTCATCTGCACTGGATGAATTTCCTTCTGAGTGTTCCAGAGGTTCCATCTGCTGTTTATAACTTGCAGAGGTCATTCTGCGTGCCTATGTGACCATTCTAGAGATAGGTGGTCCCTATCATCTGGTAGGCATCCCCTTCTACGGGAGTGCCGTGTATCACAGAAGGCTCTGCATCTTTTATGGTGGTGGAACTTTTATTGAACTAGGATTTCCTTCGTTACAATCGTCATGTGGATTGATCATTTGCACATTTTTTAACTGTTTTATTTGATTGCTACTAGGACATTATTTATGCACATAATTTTACTTTGTCTGTTTTGATTTTTATGACTAGCGCAACTTTTTGA
Organism: Rana temporaria; assembly: GCF_905171775.1. Lineage (NCBI taxonomy): Eukaryota > Metazoa > Chordata > Amphibia > Anura > Ranidae > Rana > Rana temporaria. The sequence goes on from NC_053496.1 coordinate 119,835,796, forward strand.
TTAGTGTATGTTGTACTATGTGTATATCATATGGTAAGTCGCTGCAGTCGTTTATCACATGTTCAACATTTTATAACACCGGACTTGCCCATTTGTGTCTGCATGGAACCAAAGACTAAGGAAAATGTACATAAGCCTTTTTTTTTTTAGATTTAATGCCTTTTAATCTGCTGTTGTATATGTATGTTTTGTAATTTTTTTCTGTACATTTTTCCTAAATTTTTCTCTTTTTTTCATTAAAACAATATTTATAAATATGAATTTCTCAATCTTTCAATGCTCTTATTAAACTTTTTTTTTTTTTTTTAATTGCCTCTTTGAGCTGTAAACTCTACATATTGTCAACTATAGTGTATACTCTGTTACATAACTGTCTAGGTGTGGCAGAAAGTGATCCAGACATAAGGCCCCGTACTCACGACCAAACATGTCTGCTGAAACTGGTCGGCAGACCAATTTCAGCAGACATGTTCCCTCGTGTGTACAGCCGCGCGGACAGGATTCCAGCAAACAATTGTCTGACAGACCGTTTCTGAGCAGACAACTGTTTCCCGGACTTGCTTTAAAACAGTCCGCTGGAAACCTGTCCGCCCGGACATGTACGGTCGTCTGTACAGACCTACCGTACATGTCCTGCCGCCCGCCATCCCTCGCATGCGTCGAATGACTTCGACGCATGCGTGGAAGCATTTTCAAGGCAGGCCGCCCACGCCGGCGCGTCATTGTTGCGGCGACACCGCGTCATCGACGCGTCGACACCGCGGACACGCCCCGCGTATTGTTTACGCGCGGTCTTCTGTTCGATGGTGTGTATAGCCATCGAACAGAAGTCCCCGGGCTGTCCCCGGCCAGACATGTCCGATGGAAACGGTCTGCAGACCGTTTTCATCGGACATGTCCTGCCGTGAGTACTCGGCCTTAAAGCAGAGTGGAACTTCCACTCATTTGTTTCCTCCCCCTCTGGTGCCACATTTGGCAACTTTCGAGGGGATTGGGAGTCCAGGCCGTGGCACATTACGTCAGCAGCTCGGCTCCCTCCTCCTCCCTCCACCTTCCCCTGCCACCGAGCCAGTAGGAGAGTGCAGCGGTGCCTCGCACATGCGCAGTAGGAACCCCACATGAAGCCGTAATATTACACTGCCGGGTTCCCTTACCAGTGCTATTGGAAACATGGAAACAACAGCTGCGGTGCCGACATCGCTGGACTCCAGCACAGGTAAATGTCCTATTACTAAAAGCCAGCAGCTGCAGTATGTGTATCTGTATGCTTTTAATTTTTGCAGGGGTGGGCGGACCTCTTTAAGTAAAAGGTTTTTTAATTATGCTGTTATATTGTTCAAACTATCCTACTGTATATATCATTCTCAATGATGATGGTATTTCTAGAAGGGGGATCAAAAAATTGGTCTACCCTTTAGAATCACCAGCCTGGTACTAACAAGGATTCAAAGGACCCCTTACCTGTTCACCCAACAGGGCTTTAGTTCAGATTAGTCTCCCCATCCAAATCAATGGAAAACAAAAGCATCTTAACCCTCCTATCGGTATTCCCGAGTCTGACTCGGGGTGAGATTTTTATACCAAAAGCGGTAACCCGAGTCAGACTCGGGCTTGCCTCGCTGCAGCAGCAGACAAAGTTACTTACCTTGTCCCTGGATCCAGCGATGCCACCGCGCTGTGTGAGCGAGCGGGACCTCACTCGATTCACACAGTGCCTCTGTGTGCCCCCGATCTCCGTTCCCTGCGACGTTACGACGCACGGGAGCGGAGAACGGCGCCAAATTCAAAAATGTAAACAAACACATTACATACAGTATACTGTACTCTCATAGATTACAGTACTGTATGTAAAAAATACACACCCCTTGTCCCTAGTTGTCTGCCCAGTGTCCTACATGTACTTTTATATAATAAAAAACTGTTCTTTCTGACTGCAAACTGTAGATTGTCCATAGCAACCAAAAGTGTCCCTTTATGTCAAAAATGGTTTTAGAGCAGCTAGAAAACAGCGATAATAAATTATAATCACTTGCAGAATTGTGCGATAGCGATTTGTGGGGAAATTCGTCATAAAAAAATAAAAGTAATGACAGCGACAATTCTGCAACTGAGCAAATTTCAGTGATTTTGAGTTGATTACATTATTGAATATTTTTTATTATAATTATATTATTACTTGCTATAATTATTTATAATTATTTATTATATTATAATTTATAATTTTGTTTTTAAAAAAATTTCATACTCGGGATGCCTACTAGTCTCTTGTTTGGTCAGATTTAAGTGAGTTATTCCTAAAAATTACAGGCCTACAATATAAAACGCCAAATTTCCTTGCAAATAATGGTACCGCTTTCAGCACCTTTTTTCTGAAATAATCATACCGCCAGGGAGGTTAAATAACGTTAATGCAACTTGGAAGGTGGTCAATACAGATCAGATGCACCTATCTGTGGATTCTTAATCTCATAAGCATCATATCTGACGTCAAAATGCAAGTGGAATACACCTGAAAGCACACTGCATTTGCCTATAAACACAAACCTAAAGCCTGTCGACACAGCCACTTGCTATTTTAACAGGATTGTCAGATTCTTATGTCGCGTATACACGATCGGTTCGTCTGATGAAAACGGTCTGATGGACCGTTTTCATCAGACGAACCGATCGTGTGTGGGCCCCATTGGTTTTTTATCCATCGGTGAAAAAACTAAGAACTTGTTTTAAAATGATCTGATGGTTAAAAAAACGATAGAAAAAAACGATCGTCTGTGGGCACGTCCATCGGTTAAAAATCCATGCATGCTCAGAATCAAGTCGACGCATGCTCGGAAGCATTGAACTTAATTTTTCTCAGCAAGTCGTTGTGTTTTACGTCACCGCATTCTGACACGATCGTTTTTTTAACTGATGGTGTGTAGGCAAGACTGATGAAAGCCAGCTTCATCGGATAGCTGATGAAAAAATCTATCAGACCAGTTTCATCAGATGAACCGATCGTGTGTACAGGGCATTAGAGATAGCCATGTTCCAGTTCTCATGTTGTCATTTCTACTTACATGAAGATTAACTACAGGAAAACAACTAAATAAACAGATTAAATACAGTTCTTTCATTTGCTATATTATTTGTGTTTAAGTCCATTCTGTCCTTAGATTCAAGCCTACCTCACAGCACAGTCAGGCTGATGACACTGCTTTTTCTGTTACAGTTAACAAATAAAATGATGTCCTCTCTTCACCCCCAGTCAGATGATCGGACAGTGAAAGAGCAGCATCTCTTGATGATAAGGTCATCTTATTGCTCACACTGCCCTCTGTCATTATCAGCATGTTGCTTGTCAGTGTATTTGAATGGAGCACAGCTGATTGGCTTCCAGTCCAGTCACCCTCCCTCTTCCAGTCTAAGGGCTGCTGTATAGGGGATTACAAGAGGCTAATACCCAGTCAAACACAGGTACTTACATAAATTGCATTAACAAATATATTGAATTATGGATTAACAAATTGCTATTTTAATATCTGCCTAAAGTTGTTTTTTTATTAGAAGCAATGGCATTACAATATTTACTAGTAATTTAATGAAACAATTAAGATAGTTGGCAGAGGAACTGCAACATGGACATATTTTAACCACTTATTCATAAACTGCTAAACTGTTTTTATTTAGGAAAAAAACCCTATTCAGAGTTTCAGAGAAAATGTGCTCTTCCACAAATTACATGGAGGACTGGGAACTGGTGCTGTCAGGGTTCATGACATTTACAGTCGTGCATTTGCAGGTGCCTGTCTTGCTGGTGAACTATAGTGCAAATATACAAAAATGCGTGCGCACGTTAGCCATTAATGCTGGTGCCAAATGGCCTATATAAAGACAACAGCTGCACTAGTGCATTGCTGTCTGATCTGCAGCTTTACCTGAGTCTAATCCTGTATCTGCATCTGATTACCTGTGTTTGACCTGGCTTTCTTGACTACGCTTGCTTATCTCCAGTCCTGAACCCGGCTTGCCTTAACTTTGCTATGCCTGCTATCCTGCCTGATATCCTGCTGTCAACCTCTGCCTGTCTACTGACCAATCTCTGCTTACCGCTTATGCCATATCTGATTATCTGTGATTGACCCGGCTTGTCTGACCCTGCTCCAGTCTTGCTCCATCCTGCTCCATCCAGTACCTGGCGACACTGTATTGCATCCTGTATTGCATCTTTGGTGGGACATACATACCTTTGTTGGTATTTAAAAGAAAAAATTGTACCTAGAAGACTCAGATGGCATGTGCCTCCCAATGATGGGCTCCTTGACAAACAATCTATGGATAAATGGTTTCATTTCTATAATGATAAGAGTCTAGAAGCAAACAAAAAAAGGTACGCATGATAGATGCCACAATAGAGGAAACCAAACTCAAATTAGAACCTTTTAAGGATTCAGCTGAATTAAAAAAAACTAGCTACTCAATTAAATAAAAGTTTAGCCACTAAAGATCTAGAAGTCCAACAGAGAAAGACTAAAAAATATCAACGCAATACATCAGATTATAAAGCGGATCAGGTGTTTAAGTGGCAGGCAAAAAAAATGTCCTCACTGCCTGCGTCGACTTACTCTACACCTGAGAAAGAAGTGCAAATTCAAGATCCCACTTCAACTAGACCTATTAAACATATGGGTTGGCAAGATAAAGCCCCTCCAGTTGTGAGAGGGGAACAGGAACAACAAAGAAATTGCGAAGGACAAAGTCTTCAAACGCCTCATAAACCTAAGAAATAAAAAAAAAAAACTTTTAAGAAACCGTATTGGAATCGTCAAAACTCAGAGATTGAATATAATTGAAATTGATGTTACCATAATATAACTAGTCAGGGCTTTTTTTCAGCGGGAACACGGGGGAACGCAGTTCCGGCACCTTCTGAACTGACTGTATGTAATAGCAACGGATGCTGGGGTGTGCTGCAGGGTATTGATGCTCACTGCTGTGGATCTATTTTTGCAGGGGGGTCTACTGTTGCTGGTAGGGGACCTATTGTTTCTAGGGGGTCTTATGTTGCTGGGGGGGTCAGTTGTTGCTGAAAGAGATCTACTGTTGGGGGAGGGGTCTATTGTTGATGGCAGCCAGAGAGTCTATTAATGCTAGCTGTACGGAGATCTGTTGCTGCTGCCGTGAGTCTATTGTTGCTGGCGGGCCATTGTTGTTAGGGGTATCTATTGTTGCTGGCTGCAGGGGATCTATTTTACTGCTTTTCTTGATATCATTACCAAATTCCATATAAATCACTTAGCACCACAAAATGATACTTGGTTCTATATTGTCTAAAAGGGGCGGTACTGGGAGGTGGGTAGGGGCGGAGAAAATGGGTGACTTGGAAAGGGGGAGTTCCTGCACCTATTGTCTGAGAAAAAAAAGCCCTGTAACTAGTGATGACTGGAATGTTGTGGAAGCCTCTCTTGCACCTCCTGCCCAACACTCCTGAAGGTGGAGAGAGAGTGTGAGGGCACGGAGTGGTACAACATAATTTACTTTCATTTTTTTTTTCTCTTATAATAGGGATACATTTTAGAGTGGAATAATCCTAAAGAAATCATGGGTGTTTTAATAGTTTGTTCAGAGATGTAGAAGCCAGGAAAAACAAAGTTCATGTGTTCCAAGAGAGGTTATATTGGCAAATATACAGTAGCAAGCTAATAGATGTTGTGGATAAGAATTTGATTCTTCTCTTGTTTCATTTTCAGAGTCCTGCTGGAGCAAGAGATTGGCAATATCTCTGAAATATGGTCATCTGGTTGGCAGTTTGTCTGTGCCATGCCACATCACAAATGTGTTCTGCTGAACATTAAGGGAAGAAGGGATAAACGAGAGGGATCAGAGTATAGCTTGCAATATTTATTTTCCTGATGGACAACTTGGTTGTAATGCTGCACCTAAAAGACTTTGCCCATCGACAGGACTTGTGAAACATTTTCCCGGAGTTTCTCCAGTCATTTGTGAATGCGAACATACTGTACATACAAATGCAATGGGTTGTGGGTTAAGGAAGGAATATAACCTATCCAGTACTTCTAAACAAGAAATGTAAACCACTGGGTTTTCAGTGAGGAATTAAAAGTTTCCAAAAAAAAATGGCACTCTTTGTTCTGGATGGTGAGATCATTGCTGGGAAGGAAGCACCTGTGTATTATTTACGACATAGAAGATTATGTTTCTTTGTCCTAAAGTGATGGTGAACATTGGCACCCCAGATGTTTCAGAGCCACATTTCCCATGATGCTCATGCACTCTGCAGTGTAGTTGAGCATCATGGGAAATGTAGTTCCAAAACATCTGGGGTGCCAAGGTTCACCATCACTGTTCAAAAGGATACCAATGTAAAGATAGACATGGATTGACAGTAATGTCTCTGTAATGTCTCTGCAAAGTAGAGGCTATGCTGCCATTTAGGAGTGCTGATGTACCTCTGACATGTAAAATAGCCAGAGAGAAGGCCATACTAAACAAGCCTGCCTAATCCTGACCTGTAAATACAATGAAGGGTAATAAGAGATTAGGAGTGGGATGCTTAATTTGGTGGGTCATGAACTGATAGGAACATATCAAACTGTTCAAACTAGGTTTGTGTATATATATATATATATATATATATATATATATATATATATATATATATATATATATATATATATATATATATATATATATATATATATATATATATATATATATATATATATATATATTATATAAAATATGGTAATATGTTGATTCGTGTGCTATTATAGTTTGATGTACATATATTAGGTTAGTGATATGGTTGGGTAAGGCCCTCCTCAATGTTCTGTATCTGAAAGATGGTTGATGTATGATTCTTATTGTGTGTTAATGAATAGTGAGTGAATGGACACCCCTAACCTGTAGTGGACCCTATCATGAAGACACTAATAAGGAGAAGACACGGAATGGTGCCATGGAAACTGTCGCTGAAGAATGGTGGTGGTGTGTCATTCAGGGGCAAGTTGGAAAGCACAGCATGTCTTAAGGTCAGACATTTATGGACTGTTTGATAGAGGCTGTCTCTGAAGAAGGGTGATGTGTACCCCTCAGGCACAAAGCGGCATATGTTGGAAGACGCAACATTTTTTTGTAATATCAGATGTTTCTGGACTGTTGAAACCTGATTATATCTAAGCCATTTGGATGGATGGATGGGGGTAACCTGGAATGCCAGCAGAGCAAGATTACCCAGCAGGGTGTGTGCAACTGAAGAGTGCTTATCAGAATCTTAATCTGGGAAAACGATTCACGCACACCCCGTGGCAGTGGGGTATGGGAAGAAGAGAGCTTTGCTTCAGATTACCTGGTGATGTGGATATTAAAGTGCCTAATTGCCTCGCCTGCAAATCAGGATATCAAAAGGCCAGCTGGTGCTGGAATGTTGACCTGTGTCAAGGCAGGTGTTCATAGAGTAATGATGTTGTGGACTATAGTAACATACTTCCGGGAGAATGTACCATAATTCCTGGTGGTTAGGAAGAACATCCCCTTGTAGCTTCTCATTGGACAGAAGACTACACAGACAGGCAGAGGGTGTTTGTGTGGATTGTGTCTGAGAATGCTTTAAAAGACCAGGGCAGTCTGTCTTTTTTCCTTTTTCTCTCTTTGTCCTGGAGCCCAGCCAGCATCCAAAACCCAAAAGGAAAGACTTTCGGGTTCATGTCACATGACACACCTGCTCTTTTTGTTTTAGATGCTCTGTTGTATTCTTTTAGTGTTTTATGTTAGCAATTCTACTTTCTTTGTAAATAAATGAGACCTTTGCTTATTTGAGGATTGTGTTTATTTCTATAGATAGCATTGTTATTACATCACCACCATTAACTTTATCAAAGCTTTGATAGAATAGCTACAGTGGGGATCGACAGTTTGGGCACCCAGGTAAAAATTTGTATTAATGTGCAAAACGAAGCCAAGGAAAGATAGAAAAATCTCCAAAAGGCATCAAATTACAGATTAGACATTCTTATAATATGTCAAAAAAAGTTAGATTATATTTCCATCATTTACACTTTCAAAATTACAGAAAACAAAAAAATGGCGTCTGCAAATTTTGGGCACCCTGCAGAATTTATAGCATGCACTGCCCCCTTTGCAAAGCTGAGACCTGCCAGTGTCATGGATTGTTCTCAATCATTGTCTGGGAAGACCAGGTGATGTCAATCTCAAAGGTTTTAAATGCCCAGACTCATCTGACCTTGCACCAACAATCAGCATCATGGGTTCTTCTAAGCAGTTGTCTAGAAAACTGAAACTGAAAATAGTTGACGCTCACAAAGCTGGAGAAGGCTAGGATAAGAAGATAGCAAAGCGTTTTAAGATGTCAATATCCTCTGTTCGGAATGTAATTAAGAAATGGCAGTCATCAGGAACAGTGGAAGTTAAAGCAAGATCTGGAAGACCAAGAAAAATATCAGACAGAACAGCTCGCAGGATTGTGAGAAAAGCTATTCAAAACCCACGTTTGACTGCACGATCCCTCCAGAAAGATCTGGCAGACACTGGAGTTGTGGTACACTATTCCACTATAAAGAGATACTTGTACAAATATGGTCTCCATGGAAGAGTCATCAGAAGAAAACCTCTTCTATGTCCGCACCACAAAAATCAGTGTTTGAACTTTGCAAATGAACATATAGACAAGCCTGATGCATTTTGGAAATCAAGTTCTGTGGACCGATGAGGTTAAAATAGAAACTTTTTGGCCGGAATGAGCAAAGGTACGTTTGGAGAAGAAAGGGCACAGAATTTAATGAAAAGAACCTCTGTCCAACTGTTAAGCATGGGGGTGGATCAATCATGCTTTGGGGTTGTATTGCAGCCAGTGGCACAGGGAACATTTCACGGGTAGAAAGAAAAATGGATTTAATAAAATTTCAGCAAATTTTGGATGGTAACTTGATGCCATCTGTGAAAAAGCTGAAGTTAAAGAGAGGATGGTTTCTACAAATGGATAATGATCCTAAACACACCTCAAAATCCATGGGGGATAACATCAAGAGGTGTAAACTGAAGGTTTTACCATGGCCTTCACAATCTCCTGACCTCAACATAATTGAAAATCTATGGATAGATCTTTAAAAGAGCAGTGCTTGACAGACAGCCCAGAGATCTCAAAGAAATCGAAGACTTTTGTAAGGAAGAATGGGAAAAGATACCTCAAACAAGAATTGAAAGACTCTTGGCTGGCTACAAAAGCTTTGGCAAGCTGTGATACTTGCCAAAGGGGGCAGTACAAGATATTAACTCTGCAGGGTGCCCAAACTTTTGCAGACGCCATTTTTTTGTTTTCTGTAATTTTGAAAGTGTAAATGATGGAAATAAAATCTAACTTTTTTTGACATATTATAAGAATGTCTAATCTTCAATTTGATGCCTTTTGGAGATTTTTCCATCTTTCCTTGGCTTCGTTATGCACAATAATACAAATGTTTACCTGGGGTGCCCAAACCTTTGATCCCCACTGTAACTATAGGAATAGACAAGATAATACATAGTTATAATTTGAATATGGGAAATCCAAAACCACCCCATATTTATTTCACATGGTGACAGGCCAGTTACATAGTAAACTAGGCGCCAAGTATGCACGTTAATTCATATGCACACTTGTGCATATACATGTGTGAGTGCGTACACAAATGTGAGCATGATGAACTGGAATAATACATCTATTGCCTCTTTGCCTAGAAGTATTAGCAAGTGAGCAATGCGCACACAAATATGAGCATAAGCCCACACTGGTCTTCTGGTGCTGGGAATCTGTTTTACCTTACAGTTACAGAATAGTATTATTGCCTTATTCAAAGTTTAGGCTTGGATAGCAAAGCTGTTGCAGGATTTAACTCTAATGGTTTCAATGCATATAAAAGCAAAGAAGAAGGTCTTCGAAAAATATAAGGCTGAGGGATCATCATCAGCATTCCAACTTTACAAAGAATGCAACAAGAAATGTAAGGGTGCAATTAGGACACAAAAGACATAGCAGAGGAGAGCAAAAAAATCCCAAGAAATTCTTTAACCGCTTAAGGACCAGCGCACGACTTTATACGTTGGCACAATGGCACAGCTGGGCAGATGGACGTACCTGTACGACCCCTATAAGATGCGGCATTGTGGGTGCACGTACACCCGCCGCAAGCTCTGTGAGTCTACCCACGATCGTCTTACGGAGGGTAAGAATGGGGAAATGCTAATGTAAACAAGCATTTCTCCATTCTTCCTAGTGACAGGACACTGATCACAGCTCCCTGTAATCGGGAGCGGTGATCAGTGTCGTGTCAGACATAGCCGATCCCCCCTACAGTTAGAAGCACTCCCTAGGACACACTTAACCATTTCAGTGCCCCCTACTGGTTAACCCCCTCACTGCCAGTGTCTCCCTAGATTTCTCTACTTGCTCTGGCATGCCCCAATATATATACCTAAGAAACTGTTCACAGAGATTAATAAGATGCTTCTCTCTTTCCTGTGGGGAGCTAAACCAGCTAGAGTGTCCTTGGATACATTATACTTGCCGATACGAGTGGGAGGCTTGGCATTACTAAACCTGCAATGCTATTATTTAGCAGCTCAATTAAGGCATGTACATTGGTGGGGCTTTCCAGATCTGGATAATGCCTTGGTAGCCACCCAGGCAGCTCAGGTACATTCTTATGAGGCTCTGATTAACGTTCTGTATCCGAATGGCCCATATCCTGTACAGAGAGTGGGCATATTAAAATGTTTGTATAAAATATTTCATGTGTGCAATGCAAGGATGGGAGGTACCAGCCTGACTAGTTCCCCGAATGCCCCCTTGTGGCACAACCCTCAACTGAATGAGATATGCAAAATTCCCGATTACGCATGCTGGGCTATGTACAGGGTCAAATATGCTCACCAATTATTTAGCAATGGAACGTTTAGAACGTTTACAGACCTGAAGTCTGAATATAAACTGACTAACTGAGGAGGATCACTCCAAGCTTATTTCTCGATATTATGTTGCCCTGCTGACATCCTCTTCTACTAGAATGTAGAGGGTGGCAGCACAATGGAAAGCTGATATCCCATCCATCATGGATGAATCTTGGTCTGAGGCCCTGGACTCATTGCTGCTCTTGATGTTATCAGCAAGGGACAAACTGATACAGTTCAACTACTTGCATAGGATTTATTATACCCCGCACCGACTTCATAAAATGGGAAGGCAGGATTCACCGGAGTGTTATAGATGTAGGTGTGCAATAGGAGACTTTTTTAACATGGTGTGGTTATGCCCCCATGTGATTAAACTGGAAAACACTCCTTCAGTTTCTAGAGGATGCCCTGGCCCTCCCTAATATCTATATATTGGGTGATCTGGATGAAGAAGGGATATCTGAATCACAAAAGACACTACTCAGAATACTGTTCTGTTATACCAAAAAAGCAATAGCTCTCAGATGGAAGGACCCGGTCCCCCCTTTATTACAGAATTGGATAGACCTGGTAAACCAAGCACTGCCACTGTATAAATTATGCAGCTAGAGGTTGCCCTAAGAAGTTTGAGAAAATCTGGGCAGGTTGGTTGAAATGCACTTCTGAGAATGCTGCAGTGGGATAAGTGGATTTGGTAATGGGATTGGGATGATGGGCTGTGGACGGTGGCCTGGTCCCCAGAAGCACGGCCATAGCTGGAAATTCTTTGCCCTCTGTGGGATGTTCTAGCAACAGAAAGTCTTGCAACTGTTTATTTAGTGATGTATATCTTTTATTGACAGGATGTTACAAACGTAAGATGAAACATATATGATATGCATTTAAGTTTGAGCTTAGACTGTGTGCTGTTGAGTTTATACAACCATTTATGTGTATGTAAAAGAAATGTACTGTACATGTTTAATTCTTTTTTTTTTTTTTTTGGAAAATCTAAAAAAATTTACCCTTAAAAAAAAAAGGAATGGTGTATCTTTCATCATAGGTTTTGTTGACTCCTCTCCAAATGTAGCGTTTATGGTTGTGGCCAAAAAGCAACATTTTGGTCTCATCACTCCAAAGACTTTGTGCCTGAAGGTTTGAGGTTTGTCTCTGTGCTGTTTGGGTTATTATGTATTTGCATAGTAATGGCTTTCGTCTCACGACTCGATCATGCAGTCCATCTTTCTTCAAGTGCCTCCTTATTGTGTATCTTGAAACAGCCACACCACATGTTTTTAGAGAGTCCTGTATTTCACCTGAAGTTATTTGTGGGTTTTTCTTTGCATCCCCAACAATTTTCCTGGCAGTTGTGGCTAGAATTATAGTTGGTCTATCTGACCGTGGTTTGCTTTCAACAGAACCCCTCATTTTCTACTTCTTGATTAGAGTTTGAACACTGCCAATTTGCATTCTCAATTCCTTGGATATCTTTTTATACCTCTTTCCTGTTTTATACAGTTCAACTACCTTTTCCCACAGATATCATCTAAAATTCTTTTGCTTTCCCCATGACTCCGAATCCAGAAACGTCAGTGCAGCACTGGATGAAAGATGAAAGGGTCTGTCAGGTGTTCAGAAACTCATTGACCTTTTATACACACACACTAATTACAAGAAAACAGATCACATGTGAGGATGGTTACCTTTAATAGCCATTAAAACCCCTTTGTGTCAACTTGTGTGCAGGTTATCAGGCCAAAATCACCAGGGTATGTAAACTTTTGAGTAGGGTCATTTGGGTAGTTTCTGTTGTGAATATGATTTAAAAAGAGTAAACACAGTTGATTGATAATAAATGGCTTTAGCCAAACACTAACCATGAGTGAAAGAAAAGTTTTTTGTTATCATTCATATTCTCTGAAAATTGGCCAAGAAATCATAAATTCTGCCAGGGTATGTAAACTTATGAGCACAACTGTATAGTGTCAATTTATTTACTTGGATGTTTTACATTAACAAGATAGCCATGCTACAGCTATATGTACTATAGAAACACCACCCTTTAGGCCCCTATCACACTTTGGACATCAGAGTCGCATTACAAGTCATACCCCATGATTCCCAAAGAGAAAACCATTCATATCTGTGTGACTTTAAGTTGCACCAACTTCAAAGTAGTCCCTGTTCTACTTTGGTCTGACTTTGATGCGAGTTAAGGTCGATAGACCTCGCATGTACACAGGCATTCCCTGAAATCACGTCAAAATTGTGCCAAAATCGTGCCAAAATCACGGTAATCAAGTCACAGCAGTGTGAAAGGGGCTTTACTTCTACACACCCGAACAACATCTGTGTATAGTAATGATCTGCCAGTGACTGATATTTTATCTTTTGTTCATGATTCCCACAGTGGTAATTTAATTCACCAAGATGGAAAAGGTCCTAATAATTACTAGCTGAGTATTAAAATCATGTGCTGGAATGCTTCTTGGATGCAGAGAATACTTTACTTTTATGGAGAAACAATAATGTTAGTCTGAAATCAAATGACACGTGTAAACTATTTGAGCATGAACTTCCTAATGATCATGCTCATTGGCAAGAATAGTGAGATCTTCTTGACTATAAGACAATGATCAGATGTGTATTTCTCATCAAAGTTGAATCTTAGTGAGATGTTCTGTGTGCTTGTATACATGTGACTACTGTTTGCACATATTTGTGCCAGTATTGTTCTAACTCAAATGTGTGCTCAAGGTGCGTACAAGTATTCTCTGTACCTATGAGAATATAAATCTGCTTAATCTACTGTAAATATCAGAGATCAGATCAAATCCAATCATTCATTGTTCCTATCTACAATCTCAAGCTTCAGGTTCACCTCATGATGACCTTCACTGATTATTACTCTCAAAGCTGTTGAATGGGAAATGTAGGAGTGTAGTATAGTGTGTTAACCTGCAGGTTTACAGCACACAACTCATAATCTAAGAAGTATTCTCCTTTCTTTGTCAATTGTGATAATAAAGCACTTTACTGGAGATCAAGTGCATGCTGATCTACCATTCTGAAATCTTTTATCGTGTATTTGCATATAAAGAAAATACCTATAAAATCCTATGCTTCTGGTACATGACCCCGGACGTCCTCCATGCCATTTACCCTACTAGTTCAGACCAATGCTGCCGTTGCCTTGGGGCAAGGGGTACCCTCCTCCATATTTACTGGAGCTGCCCGCTGATAGCCTCTTTCTGGGACTCGGTCCGGCAGTTGCTGGAGCGACTTCTAGACAGACAGATTCCCTTCATCCCAAAATATTTCCTCCTGGGTCTTTCACCGCTAAAACTCCCGTCCCCGTATAAGAAACTGGCCCGACACATCCTTATGGCAGGACGATGCTTAGTGGCGTTGCATTGGAAACGCCCCTCTCCCCCTCCCCCTGAGGCCCTATACGCCAGGATCAAGGACGTGGAGACTATGGAGAAAATGACCGCCAGATTGCGGGACAGTCTGGGAGCTATGGCACCGCCGGGAGGATCCACCCTGAGACGGTACGTAGGTCAACTTGATGACACTTTCCGTCTGCTCTGCTTTTCTCTTCTCTTTTCTTTCCTCTCTCCTCTTTAACTCTGGAGCCCCCTAGTGACTCCGGCTGATATACTATTTAGATGTTAGGCTTATTGTTCATTCTAGCCACAACATACAGGTAGTCCTTATGGACGAGGGCCAGTTTGCACTCTGCCACATTGGCACTACCGTATCCGCTAGACAAGCTGGTATAGCGGATTACAGTAAGCGAAGATATTGAGCACTCCCTGTTTTAATGTTAACGTGCCTTCTTTCTATATTATCTTTGTTTGCTTTCTGTTTTGAATGGCTGTAAGTTATGTAAGCACAAACCTCTGATCAATAAAAATTGTTTTTGAGAAAAAAAAAAGAAAGGAAATCACTCTGCACTTTATTAAAATGCTTCTTTGCACAGAAGAAAAGTCACCTATTTTGCACATCGTGTTATTTTAAAGAAAAGGACATATTTTATATCTTTTGATTACTGTTCTGAGAAATTTGGCATTTGGCTTATCTCTGTATCAATATTGCCTTATGGTTGTTTATGGTTGTTTATTATTGAACACACTATCACTTTGATATTCACTGTGTATGTATTGTAACTATGCCATTATGCTCATGTATGTCATTTTAGATTAGTGATTAACACAGCGCAGCACTATTCACTGTTCAATTTACAACCCTAGCTACAGATCTCTGCAGATAGACACATGAAACACTTTTGAGCCAGAGCATTTCTCCTGCAGGAAAAATACTCTGCTCACAGAATTCTTGTCCTCTGGAACGATGGAGATGGACAGCCGTCCCATCCCTCAAGATCCTAAAAGAAGGCATAACTCATAACATCCTACACTTACATGCTACCTGTACACTGTACATCACCACTAAAAGGGGGTTATGATCCTTCCAGCAGAGAAAATCACACTACCACATACTGTATATGTATATATATATTTCTGCTTGTATTGTTCTGTTAGAAGGGAACTACTAACCTAAAAACAGAATAATCAAAACAAAACACATATGTACAATTTGTGAACAGTACTTCTTTTGCTCCTGATAAGAGGGGCCCCTCCACGGACAAATAGTCTCCAATAGAGGTGGGCAGGGACAGTACACCCAAAGTGTGAATGATTAGACAGTCTCTCTATCAGGCACACTGGGTAGCAGGCAAAGGCTGTCCCTGCAAAAAAAAAGTCAGAAAGGAATGTAGCGGGGTCACACTATCGTGGACTATGTAGTGTGAATCCCCACTGAGTTCTAGTTATGTTGTATATACATGTTCACACCCTTTTAGAAGCCATGCATTGTGGGATCGGAAGTATCGGGAGATATGGACTCCACTGACTCTCAGCAAAAACAGACTACACTTCCCACAATGCCCTACCTTATTGGAACATGTGACACCTCCGCACAGACTTATGGGGGAGTTTATTTAAAGAGAGGGAGGAGCTGATTTCCTCCTCTCTGGACCTGCATCTTCTCCTCTGCAGAGCTGTGTAGAGCCACACAGCAGTGTTGCTAGGCCTGAAGCCTGGGCCTGGATTTGTCCGGAAGACTAACCATCCAGAGGGAAGCAAGACCAAGAGTGCCCAGCTCGTATGCCAGGAGACTAGAGAAGCCGCCCAGCTGACAACTGAAACAGTGGGAACTTGATACCGGAGATCTCGTGCTGTGAAGCAGTGAATGGCCAGCATGCCCTTTAAGAAGTAATCAGGCGGTTCGGGCCTGTTTGGGTGAGAGAGCACATGCTCAACTTCCAATCCTCTGTTTCTTAGACATATCACTTAGTGTCACCCTGCAAGCCTTACACACGAGTTTGATCTCTGACTGAACTATAGCGGTCTTTCAAGTTGAGAGCTGTTCCGCAGGATTGACTGACGCTGACGAGCGATCAGTCGATCAACTTTGTTATTCATCGTACCTTGTTGACTGAGTTTATTTAATCTTATGCCCCTTTTGGATTACAAATCTAAAAGTGCACCAACGCCGCAACGTGAACTCCGTTCTCAAAGTTATTCTTGATATATGTTCAAGCCAGGCCTGGCAAGAAGTATTTTACATTAAGCTGTTTTGCAGGATTGCCCGTTAGAGGGAGCTTGCGAGCATAGACTGCCTTATTAATGTAGGTTGGACCACACTACCCTCTAGTTTAAACCCCTTTTTCTTTACTTGCTGACTTTCGCAAGGGCCCTTGCAGAGTCATTGTGTGTTAATGTATATTTGTTATTTACATGTTATTCAAACCCATTTCCCTCTTTGACATATACAAAGTAAAGTAATTTGTTTGGTTTGAATACATTAATTGTGTGACGTGTCTTTCATATGGAGATCACCCACAGAAGCATGTAATATTATTATCATATTATCATTGTATGTTATATGCCTTGCTATTGTGGCCTTGACAAATAGAGGTCACAATACACTTGAAATACATTCGGTGTGCCAAGGGAGGGTTCGAGCTAGTTAAGAGGGGGACAGATCAATTAAAGAGAGTAAATCCCAAATCTAATCAGTGGCTCCTCCGGGGGTAGCGCTACAGGAAAAACCAGACACAACTCTGCTACTTTCCTGCAGTCCTTGTGGTACAGCACAACAGTCCTCCTCACACATAGAAGCGGGATCCAGCAATCTACTCCTTCTATCCCCTTCCTCTCTGACAGAGACTGAATGACTCCTGTTAGGCCGACCCGCCTTTACAACCAGGACTCGATCCCTGTCATCCTCCCACTCTCCCGGGAGATCTCCACAATGTCCATTATCTGTGAGGGGACATATTGGTAGTCAAGACCCCACTCCAGAGCAACCCTTCTCTATATCTCCAACTGGAAGCGAGAGAACCTGGGTAATCCTTTAGGCTTCCCCTTCCCTGGCAAGACACATGAATCCCAGGATCTCACCACCCACTGCCTGTAGGTGGGCGCTCTGGTTTGGGCAGTGGAGGGTCAGTTTACAAAGAGTTTGCTGCAAGGGACAGGGGTTCATACTGTGGGCTGAGCATCTTCTCCTGCCTCTGACTGGGTCTCTGTGGGATGGGAACCTCCCGTCTCCCACTCCTCCTCCTCAGAACTTTCCTCAAACAGTCCCCCCAAAGACACAAACTTTTCCAAAATTGTGGGGGAACCCCAATCTATGACCCTCGTTTACCTCAACTGGTGGCACACCTCCTTCTAGCATGGGTTCCTTCTGGATAGGCACAGCAAGGAACTTAGAGCTGGACGGCTCTTCAGGGATGTAATCCAGCTCCTGCACACTAGCACGTGCAGTCGCCAGGCCACAGGTCGCGGCAGCCTCCTCTTCGCCACATATGTCTTTTATCTTCGCCGAGGGGTGGCTAGGCTAGGACCCTCTCAGGCCATCCAGGTTTTCCACAGCTGTGGTACACAAAGTCCTGTGAGCAGGTTCAAAGTGTAGTAATGTGGCTCCTGCTGGGACTGGTAAGTGGCTTCCCACAATAGCCGCACCAGGCCCAAGCAGTTACCTCTGCCCTTCAGAATCCGGTACTCAGGGCAGACCAAACAGAGCCATTCAGCTTCAATCACCCCCCAAGGCGAGCCCTTTGCGTAGCTCCAGCTGGACGCCATTATCCACAAGCACCTGCTCCTACACATCAGGTAACCACTGCAATGTGGGCATAAGCCGATTACCCTCTGCCATTTTCTAGCTGCCTCATGGTGTCTGCCGCTGGCTGGGACCTATTTGTTTCCTCTAGGGTGTGGCTCCGCCCTCCAACTCCCCATCTGCTCGGCACCTGAGGAACTGATAAACAGGCTCTATTCTGCACAGGCTGCGTTAACCCCTTGTGGGACAAGCTGGAGTTGGCAGGCATGCTGATGTTAGCAGGTTTTCCACAGACATGTTGCTCAGCGTGGCTGCGCCACAGTAACTAGAGACTGATAGCAGGTGTATTGTCCAGTGGTTGCCTATGGCAACAATAAAGTCAAAACCATTGCCTCCCTGTAAGGGACTGACTTAAAATAGTCCTGCCTGCAGGCACCCCCAGGTTGCTTCCTATCACCCGGGGTAACAGTAGACATTCTTACACAGGAGTTTAAGCAGGAGTTTGGAGCAAAGTTCAAGTTTCATGTAATCCCGTGTGAAATGTCCACGCCGAACAGAGCGCTGGACAAATTTGTATTCCTTGGGCACGATCACCTGCCGTGGTTGCCATGGGTGACGGCACATATTTTACAGTCACTGAATTGCAGAATAAGTACAAGTGTCCGCCCCAGCACTGGTTGGGGTGACTGGATAGCAGCAACAACAATATTGAAAATCCTGGATGGTTGCTATTAGCTACGGCACTTGTAAAAGCTGAATTGCAGGCAAAAACACAGTTGAATCCTCTATGCAACAGGACAAGCAAAGACACCCTCTTCTGCGTTGCTAGGGGTGACAGCCAGCAGGTTAACCGTGACAGTGGATCTCGGGGGGACCGCCAAAATATAGTGGTGCCCCCATGGGGTCGCTGCGTGTTTCAGCATCCACACATCACTCTGCCTGGTCGGACATCCATTTTAGGCACACTTTCTCCAGTCAATGAACAGTCTCTTGCTTGTTTGTGTTGTTTTTATTAGGGGATTAAACTTGAATGAGGAAAAGGGACATGCCATGCAAAAGGGATGCCCAAATTATGTTTCTTTCTTAGTGAAATTAAAGGTAGTTGAATCTAAATTGTCAGTCTCTGCTACTTCACATCTCCCCCAGCACACTACTTGAGATCACTTGCTTTCCTCATACTGTCCAATTCTAGATTCCTGTCACTGTTAGCACATGGCTAGGCCTCACTCTGAATAAGTCCTAACATTTTCCTAGTAGCCATTTGCAGGCGGGGTTCTGCAGTCCCCTTTGTGGTATCAACCATTTTATATTAAAATAATAGTTGTGCTAACTGATTGTGATGCATTTGCCTATATGTCTCAGTTTAATGCTCCCTGCTAGCCATGTGTGTTAGAGGTAGAAAGGAATTTCATTCCTCTAACAGGTTATTGAAGTGCTAATGTCCCCTCACTATTCTAAACGTTAATTGATCTATTGTGTTGTGTGAAGAAGATCTGTGTTTACCCTTAAAAGATGTGTATTGTATCATCAGGCTAAATGATTAGAGAAGTGGTATGTTAATTATTCTGATTGCTTCAGTGTAGTAATTAACTCCACTGATGTCTTTATCTAAAGAAATGTGTCTGCATGGTCGGCTCCGACTTGTCTCCTATAATCTGTATGGGAAACCCCACTGTGTGAGGGGGGGCGTTCCTAACAGGTTGTAACCACATATAAGCTGAGTTTTTGTGTCCTTAAAGTCTCTTGTTCCAGCATTAAGCCTTGGCATGTGTGGCTTATTATGGCGATTCCAGGAGGGGATGTTCTTGTATGGGGAGAAGGGAATGCTTGACGGGGATATCATTCTAATACCGTCACACTGATACTTGGTGGACTACTGATCCAAGCAAGTCTGGTGTAAATCCTGCCAACCCTCCTGGTTGCAGCAACTTGACTCCAACAACACCGCAGTCTCTCCCTCTGGCTCCACATCCAATCCTGGCATGTCTCTCCCAGAGTTTTCTCACTGTGCTTCTCACTCACCGACCCAGCATGGATCCCTCCTGAGTGACTTTCCTGGCCATGCTGCCCACTGTCTTCCTGGGGGGTAGAGAGAAGCCTTTCTGTGGTTGCACAGAGAAGCACAGGATCTGTAAGAGGGGGAGCTGTTCTCTCTGCTGACTGCTGAATTGGGGAAGGGGGAGGAGGGTAGAGACAAGCCTCTCCACAGCTGCACAAAGCAGCACAAAATATGGCGGAGGAGTTCTATCTTCCTCTCTGCTCTTGAATGCTATGGCTATGTTATGTACCACGTACCTGGTAGCCAGAGTCTGGTCGCAGGAGGAGGCTTCTCTTACGGCTCCGGCTCGCGAGCCGCTGGAGTGGGAACAGCAGGCTCAGGAGCGTGGCGGGGTAGGAGTGCCGGTGTAGCGTGCAGTTGCTGCGGGGTGCTGATTCCTTCTGGAGCGGTGGACTGGAAACCACTGAAGCGGAGGAAGTGGGTCAGCGACCTTAACTGAAGGTGCAGGTACACGGCAACAAGCTGGTAAGGTACGTTGGTTAGTGGACAGCAGATGATAGCAAAGTCAGACAAGCCGGGTCACAACGGGTAATCAGGTAATCAGGTACGGAAGGCAGGAGAGTAATCGTGGTACAGGCAGGAGGGTCTGGCAGCGGTGGATCAGAGAAGCAAGGTCAACGGTAGCCGAGGTCAGAGGTTGAAGAGGTACGGATGGTCAACAAGCCGGGTCAGAAGGTTCAAGCAAACAATCAGGTTTTCAGATGTGGATTAGTACTCAGAAGCTGCAGATCAGACAGCAATGTGCTGGGAAGACAAGTGAGCTTTTTAAAGTGTTTTGGCGCCAAGACGAATTAACGTGCACGCGCGCGCTCCCGCTGCATGCCTTCCCGCTGTGCACGTGCGCGGCGTTGGCGCATGTGCGCAATGGACGCGCGATGGCGCGCAGATGAGCGCTGCTGTCTCAAACTAATGGTGGACTGGCGGGATTGTAAGGTAAGTCCCTGACAGGTTAGGTGGAGGCAGAGACAAGAGGGTTGCAGGAGAGGTGTGAGTGCCACAAGAAATGGCCTAGAGGGCTAGATTCGGCCCACGAGCCTTGTGTTTGACACATGTGGTCTCGATGTATCTGCTTGCACAGTATAGACAATGTTATTTATGGAAAACACAGCTTCCCAGCCCAATCATAACAAAGTAAACTAAGTCTATTTTTTCCTTGTTAAAAGTTCAAAAAGAGAACATCTAAACAAGATACGCTTAAATTTTGTGAATAGGGACATCTAGAAAATTTAAAGTGAGTACTATCCCAATTTGGCTATAGTTAAAGTATTAAAAAATAAAAATAAAATCTTTACTCCACCCAAAAATGATATTCATTAATAATACTGCATCTGCATCTGCTCATCGACAATCCACAAATATACTGTAACAGATATACTTTATATATAATTAATTCAATTAATTTATTGTAAATTTGAAAAAAAAAATAGAACAAAACTTAGTAAAAACTACTTTGGCCGGGGCGTGGCCAGGACAGGCATGTGAGAAGATGTGTGTCTCACAGCTCCGCTATAGCACAGGCAATTGATCCTCTCCCAGCAGCGATACGTGGCTAAAAAATGGCTTCCCAGCTGGATACCAACAGTCTCGCCCTCCCGGTCCACCCACCGGCTCCCTGTACCAACGGGAAGACAAAGAAAAAGGAGGAAAGAATGACCTCCGAAATCCAAGATGACACCACCACGGCCTTTACACAGCGCACAACGAGGGGCAGTGACAATCTCAAGGGAGGATCTGGCAGAGGGACACAGAAGAACCAGGGTAAGGAGAAAATGAGGGACATGCTCTATTATGCCCAAAAACTGGGGGGACACCAGGACTGGGGCGCAGGGGGGTCTGCTGAGTCGGCACATGTGGCAGCCCATGAGGCCTCAGAACACAGTACACTGTATGCAGATGGGCAGGAAGAGCCAGGCACTCTAGCAGAGAAACCCCCCTCCCTCCCTGCAGACACTGATGGTGAGGAACCAGTACAATGGACTCTGGCTGAAATACTAAAGGCTGTGCAAGTTTGCACAGCCTCTGTGAACACCCTTAAAGAGCAATTTGGAGGGCTGAGAGAGGATAACTCCCTGTTAGGACAAGACCTGCAGAAGATTAGAGAACGCACGACTACAGTAGAAATTAGGGTGAGTGAGGTTGAAAACAGACTTGGGAGGCCACTATCAGCTTGCCAAAGCCACTAACAATAGAGTAGACGACATGGAAAATCGCCTGAGACGCAACAATATCTGTATAGTAGGATTGCCCGAGAAAATGGAAGGGAGAGATGCCACCACTTTTGTGGAGACCTGGTTAACCGAGATATTTGGGAAGGAGGCCTTTTCCCCATTCTTTACAGTGGAGCGGGCACATCGCACACCAGGTTGCCCGCTACAGCCAGGAGCTCCCCCCAGACCCATTTTGGCCCGGCTTCTGCACTACAGAGATAGAAAAGTTGTTCTGAGAAACGCACAGGAGAAGGCCAACGTTCAGGTGAATGGGGTTAGAGTGTCTATCTATCCTGACTTCTCGGCGGAGGTGCAGAAATCCAGGGCCAAATTCTCGGATGTAAAGAGACGTTTGAGAGCTTTGGAGCTACCTTATGCTATGCTGTACCCTGCCAAGCTCAGAGTCACAGCTAACAGACAGTCCCACTTCTTTGAATCGGCTGGATAGCAACGAGCAGGCCCTATGCCACGCAACAGGGATGAAGAAGGAGACAGGCCAGCCTGATTCAATTACCTCTGAATGCATCCAGAGACCATCACAGGTGCCTTATAGAAAGTTTGTTTGAAGCTCACCTATTGCCCCCTGGATGAAGCTGGTATTCCCCCCTGACCATACGTTTACATGCTCCTTTCCGCTTTTGCTTGTTCCTGGACAATTTTTCTCCCTTTGTTTTTTCTTCCTTTTCCCAATTCCTCTGGATCTCACTACTATAGCAGGAAGTTTATACGGGTGGGGAATCCCCTTGCCTTATGCTGCTGGGAATCTTGATATTACCATGCGAATCGTGAGCTACAGTATCTTGTGAAGTAGGCAAGAAACAATGCATTCCCCCTGTGTGGGGGGTAAACCAAGAACACCATGCTGTTTTTTGTTTTCAGTTCGCTTTCGTAGGCACATCCTGTTGATGTAAAAATGGAAAACAGTGCAGCGCTAATTAATAATTAAATACTTAAATACAATTGAGTAAAAGTGCAAAAAAAATGTGTAGACAAAAATCCTTGATGAAAAAGAGTCAGAATAAAATAGGATAATAATGAGTGTATAAGAGACAGCAAAGTCCGTTTGAAAGCCCAAAATTAAAGAGTGTCTCAATCCGGTGTTGTTTTATCTATAGAAAAGTTCCTTAAATAACAAAATGTGATGAATTCTTGATTGCTGTGAAATGGTGTTCACCCATGCAATTCGTGAAATAGGATTAACCGCTTACCAGAGGTAAAGACTGTTTTCCACCAGTCTTATAGAGCCTATGGGAAGTCAGGTCTCCCAATACCTTTTCAATAATAATGAAACTCATCATTCAATCCGGGTGTCATAAAATGGAACAAAAGAAACTTCTCATAGTGCATAATGTTTAAACCAAAGAGTTATGTTTAATTAGGTAATGCACTTACAGTTAAGTTGCCAAAGACTGCATAACAGTGGACAAGGATAAAAAAGAGCGCTTCAGCTGTAGTGTTCCGATGCTCCTCGCAACTCAGTCTGCAACCACGGCCAGCGTTCAGGACGGAACGCGATGACATCGCGGCACCCAACAATCGTTTCGTCGCAAAGGGACTTCTACGGGGACTTCACCCGTAGAAGTCCCTTTGCGACGAAACGATTGTTGGGTGCTGTGACGTCATCGCGTTCCGTCCTGAACGCTGGCCGTGGTTGCAGACTGAGTAGCGAGGAGCATCGGAACACTACAGCTGAAGCGCTCTTTTTTATCCTTGTCCACTGTTATGCAGTCTTTGGCAACTTAACTGTAAGTGCATTACCTAATTAAACGTAACTCTTTGGTTTAAACATTATGCACTATGAGAAGTTTCTTTTGTTCCATTTTATGACACCCGGATTGAATGCTGAGTTTCATTATTATTGAAAAGGTATTGGGAGACCTGACTTCCCATAGGCTCTATAAGACTGGTGGAAAACAGTCTTTACCTCTGGTAAGCGGTTAATCCTATTTCACGAATTGCATGGGTGAACACCATTTCACAGCAATCAAGAATTCATCACATTTTGTTATTTAAGGAACTTTTCTATAGATAAAACAACACCGGATTGAGACACTCTTTAATTTTGGGCTTTCAAACGGACTTTGCTGTCTCTTATACACTCATTATTATCCTATTTTATTCTGACTCTTTTTCATCAAGGATTTTTGTCTACACATTTTTTTTGCACTTTTACTCAATTGTATTTAAGTATTTAATTATTAATTAGCGCTGCACTGTTTTCCATTTTTATGTCTTTTAATTTGTTGTACACATTTTAGTGCTAGCAGCTACCTGTTTTTTGTTTGTTCACAACAACATTCATCACTCTTTATCACCAACTAACCAGCGCAGCGTCAACCTTTGGGTTTTTTTCTTTTACATCCTGTTGATGGCCTGGTTTTCTGTTTTTTTCATACTTCCTTTACTTGTACCGAAAGTTATGCCTGCACGCTACTGCATTCCGGAACTGTGGTTCTGCACTTTCTGACGCTAGTGACTGTCATCTGGTTCGAGCTCATACCCCCTAACTGGAGACTGAGCTTGCTGTCATTGACCCCAATGTACCCCCGGGGAGGGAGACCCCCGAGTCTAACCTTCTCTAAGGGCCCATATCTGCCACAAATTTCTATGGATACTATTCTAGTGTCGTACCCCTCCCTAAGGTTATGCTTGATTTTTCCAGAAGGCTGAATTACCAGTAATTTCTTGGAATGTGAGGGGCTTAGGCTCCCCGCTTAGGCGTATGATGGTATCCACCTGTCTGAAGAAATATCACCCTATGATTTTGTGTTTGCAGGAAACGCACTTGACCACTGAAATGCAATGCTGCCTTAAATATGCATGGGTGGGTAGGGCCTACCATTCCACTCATACCTCCTATTCCAGGGGTGTGAGTGTAATGATTCATGGCTCAGTAGATTTTCAGGAAATTGATGTATGTGTGGATGCTGAGGTACGGTTTGTTTTCTTGCATTGCCGGGTAGGAAATGTGTACTGTATCCTAGCTTGTGTACATATACCCCCACCATTCACAGCGGCGGTACTCCAGCTTCTGTTGGCCTATTTGGAGGGCAGGCCGGATTCGCCACTACTAATAGTGGGGGACTTTAACTGCTGGTTGAGCCCTTTCATGGACAGACACCCAAGTTCTGGGGTCTCTGCTGCATTAAGGGAATCTCCATTGCTAAGATTGCTCAATGAAGTGGGTGGATTGATATATGGAGACTCAAGAACCCCATGGAGAAACAATTCTCTTGCTTCTCCAAAACTCATGGGACGCTGCCCAGAATTGACCTTGCTGTGGGTAACTCTGCCATGCTCCCATCCGAGATGCTGTATAAGCCCTGTAATGTGTCTGATCACTCCCATTTAGTGATCAGCTTGATTATTTCTCCACCATCCACACTTCCAAGAGCCCCATGGAAATGTAATGCCTCTTGGCTGAAATTATTTTTGACTCACGATGAGATGGAGCGGAGCATGAGGGACTTTCTGAATGGCCGGGAATTTGCTGACTCCCCGGCGACACAGGGGGACGACTTTAAGGCTTATATGAGGGGATTGCTTGTTGGAAATTGCTAAGGTAAAGAAGAACTCATATGGACAAAGGGAGGAGTTTGAAAAACATGTGCAGGCTCTGGAGGAGGCATATATTCATACACCGACAGACTCCACCAGGGAGGCATGGCAGTCGGCTCAATCTGCTTATGAGCGGCTGCTGTCCTCCACGGCAGAGAAGAGCTGTTCTTTTCTAAGCTAGCTTTCTTTGAGGAGGGGGAGAGCACAGGGCGCCTTTTGGCCAAGATAGTTAACTCCCAACAACACCTTTTGGTCAAGATGGCTAACTCCCAACAATGTTCCCCCACTATCGGAGCTATTAAAACGGCAGAGGGCAGGATAGTGAACTCCTCCGATAGAATATGGCCAGTTCTGCCAAAATTCAATGAGAACCTGTATCTTCCGATGGGGCAATACACCCCAGAGGAACTTACGGAATACTTACAAGGCCCTGGATGCTCCTCTTACACTGGAGGAGCTACAGGCGGCACTGGCTGCGTTCCCTAACTGTAAGGCCCCCGGGGCGGACGGGATACCCATGGAGGTATACAAACAATACGCGGAAATACTCCTACCCAAACATCTCACAGTGTTTAATGCGGCTAGGAAACAACAGGTCTTGCCTCCCTCTATGGCTACGGCTAACATTGTTCTCATATTGAAACCCAGAAACTACCCTATAGACCCACATTCTTACAGACCCATATCTCTGCTACAGAGTCCTCTAAAAGTGTCTAAAATTCTTGCGATTAGGCTGAACTGTGCCATCACGGGCATTGTTCACCCTGATCAGGCTGGTTTCATGCCTAATAAGTCGACGGCTGTCAACTTGCGAAGGCTTTACCTTAACATGCAGTCCCCGGCGGACAATGTAGGACAGAGGGCCCTGCTCTCTTGGACACTAAGAAGGCCTTCGATAGCGTTGAATGAAAGTACCTGTGGGAGATCATTAGACGCTTTGGCTTTGGAGACTCATATATTTCCTGGGTACGTTTGTTATACCACAGCTCACGGTATAAGAGCCAACCCAGGCATTGTAGGTTTTAGATATGGAGACAAACAGGAGAAACTAATGCTATACGCAGATGACACTATGATCTTGGAGACGTGGATGGCTCACTCATGGAAGCCATGGTCACCATAGTGGAATTCAGTAGGTACTTCAGATAAACTGGACCAAGTCCTCTCTGATGCTCATTGACGGAGTGGGGGCGCCCCCAAACTCTAATACTGTACCCCTGACTGCCTTGTTCAGATACTTGGGAATTCAGGTAACGCCCAAGATCTGTGATTATGGAAGATTGAATGTCTCCCAACTGTTACAAAGATTTAGGGACCGGATCAAAACGTGAAATTCACTCTGCCTGTCGGTAGCAGGTAGACTGAACCTGATTAAAATGATCCTCATGCCTCAATTACTGTACGTACTCCACAAGGCATCAATAGTAGTGACCCTAAAGGTAAATTCCCTGTTTCTTACGCTCATATGGAAAAAAACGCACACCCAGGATTAAGCTCGAACACCTCCAATGCCCGAAGGACGAGGGAGGGCTTTCCCTCCCAAATCCTTGGCTATGCTACATTGCTGCACAGTTACAGCAACTGATAGGTACATTTCACATGAATACAGAGGGGAAGGGAGAGGCCTGTGTCTCTTCCGAACTCGTGATGCTACACACAGTAAAGAAAGACTTTAAAAACTCTACCCGACCTATAACCTTGTCCAAAAAGATTTGAAACAAAACTAAATATATGAAGGGAGTGACAGGGTACACGGACTACGACACTTACCAAGAACAAGCCAAATTGCAGCATGGCGCACTATGGAAAAAAATATGGGGTGGTCTAGCTTAGCCAGTTCTTTCACAATGGGAAACTACATACGTTTGAAACTCTGCAGGGTCTTTTTGGATTGCCACAGTCCATGTGGGTTTTACTATATGCAACTTAAAGCGGGGGTTTACCCAAAAATCAACTTTCTGTCACTAGATCCAGCATACTGCTGACATCTGCAGTATGCTTGAACATTTTTTTTTCTTCTTTGTACTTATCATTTTAACGGTCTTTGTTCTCCGGCACCGAACGGCGTATCCTTCCGGGTATAGGCA
Organism: Rana temporaria; assembly: GCF_905171775.1. NCBI lineage: Eukaryota > Metazoa > Chordata > Amphibia > Anura > Ranidae > Rana > Rana temporaria. The sequence continues at coordinate 119,863,761 of NC_053496.1, forward strand.
TTCCTAAATCAAGCGCAGTTGATTGACGGGCTTGGATAGCGCGTCACACCTTCCGAAAATAGCCGACGTGACTCTCTGCAATTTACGGCGCCTGCGCAGTCAGCTCTACACGGCAGGCGCCGTATAGCGCCGTAAGCAGCCGAGAGTCACGTCGGCTATTTCTGGATGGCGTGACGCGCTATCCAAGCCCGTCAATCAACTGCGCTTGATTTAGGAACGCCTACTCCCTGAAGGATTCCCCGCTCGGAGCCGGAGAAGACATACTGCTAAAACGATAAGTACAAAAAAAATAAAAAATCCAGCATACTGCAGATGTCAGCAGTATGCTGGATCTAGTGACAGAAAGTTGATTTTTGGGTGAACCTCCGCTTTAAACACGCTATAACAGCTCAGAGCAAGTTCTCTGAGTGGTCCCCTTCTCCAACCCCTTTAATCTGATAGCAAGAGCTGCCAACACTAAGGCCCCGTACACACCAGAGGATATCCGCTGGAAACGGTCCGCCGGACCTGAATAAATCCTCTGGCGGATTTGGATCTGATGGCTGTACTCACCATCAGATCGAAATCCGCACGGAATCCATCTGCGGTGACGTGTCGCGCCGTCGCCACGACGATGACGCGGCGACGTGCGCGACGCTGGAAGGTAAAGACTTCCACGCATGCGTCGAATCATTACGACGCATGTGAGGGAGGGGAGCGGACGGATTGATCCGGTGAGTCTGTACAGACCACCGGATCAATCCGCTGGACAGGATTCAAGCGGATAGATTTCTTAGCATGCTCAGAAATTTTTATCCGCTTGAAATTCATCGGCTGGATAAATCCCAGCGGATAGATCCGGTCGTGTGTACAAGGCCTAATGCCGCGTACACACCATCACTTTATGTGATGAAAAAAAACGACACTTTCTGTGAAGTAAAAAATTACGTTTTTGAAACTTCAATTTTCAAAGACGAAGTTGCATACACACCATCGTTTTCTCACAATGATCTTTCAAAGTGAGGTTACGTTCCACCACGTTTTACCATTGAAGCTCGCTTCATAACTAGCTTCTGGGCATGCGTGGATGAAAAAACGTCTTAGAAAACGAAGTTTTTTGCTACACACGGTCAATTTCTGTGAAGTAAAAAGTGCACTTTTGAAAAACGACACATAAAATTGAAGCATGCTTAAATTTTTTTTGGTCGTTTTTTACAAGACATAAAACGACGTTTTCCCCCACACACAGTCAATTAAAGTGACATTTTTAAAAACGTCATTTTTTTTCATCACATAAAGTGATGGTGTGTACGGGGCATAAGGGTTTCATATCGCAATGCTATAGTATATGTTACTACAGAACTTCTTGAGTAAACACCCTCTGCGAATGCTGGCCAAGTGGGAAGGAGAGGTGGGCCTGATTGATAGAGATCAATGGGAAGAGGTCCTTGCATGCAGTTCCCACATGCTCTTTGAATGTAGCACAAAGATTGACGCAACTGTATATTTTGCTTAGAGTGTATTATACCCCTCACAGAATGCATGTCATGGGTCTTCGACCCACTCCACTGTGTACCAGAAGTAAGAGAGACCATGGTGATCTGATCCACCTGCTGTGAATGAATGAATGAATGAAAAACTTATATAGCGTGGCACATACAAACTGAATCGCCTCTGGGCGCTTATTGTTCCTGTCTCTTGACATCAAAAGAGCAGAGTTTTGATCTGTCTTCTGAAGGCCAGGTGGTTTTCCTCCAACCGAATGCTGGTTGGTAAAGCGTTCCATAGTCTAGGACCTTGGAAAGCAAACCTTCTTTCTCCTTTGGACTTGTATCTTGCTTTGGGTACCTTGACCAGATTTTGGTCGGTGGATCGCAGAACGCGTTTGGAATTGTGGGGTTCTATCTTGTCGCAAAGATATTGCGGAGCCTTCCCATGGATGCACTTATGCGTCAGACAGAGTGCTTTAAATGCAATTCTGTCCTTTACTGGCAACCAGTGAAGGGTTCTCAACGAAGGTGAGATTGATTCCCATGGTTTTTTCCCAGTCACAAGTCTGTCGGCCGTATTCTGAACGACTTGCAGACGAGAGATTTGGTACTTTGGGAGTCCGAGGTAAAGGGCATTTGCATAGTCCAGTCTGGAGTTCACAATTGTTCCCACCACGACTGCTACGTCTTCTTTGGGAATAAATGGAATAAGTCTGCGTAGTAGGCGCAGCAGATGGTGGGATCCGCTGACTACTGACCCTATTTGTGCATCCATTGTCATGTAGGTGTCGAAGATGACCCCAAGACTTTTGACTTTGGAGCTAGGGGTGATGATTTGGCCCAGAATGGGCGGGGGTGTCCAGGTTGGTGCCAGTTGACTCTTACGGCTGGCGTGAAACATGAGAAGTTCTGTTTTGGAGCTGTTGAGTTTAAGATAACTCTTAGTCATCCAGTTTTCTATCAAAGAGAGACATTTCTCTAAACTGAGATGATGATCCTTTTTGTTGCAGATGCGAAAATACAATTGCGTATCGTCTGCATATGAGTGATAGAGTAGTTCTTGGCTACTGATGATTTCAAAGAGAGGGGGAAGATAGATGTTGAAAAGCACCGGCAATAGGGGGGATCCTTGGGGGACTTCACATGACACCGTGCGCTTTTCAGACGTGAAAGATCCCAGTTTCACTGTTTGTGATCGGTTTTCTAGAAAGGAGGAAAACCATGGTAAATCACCTTCTGCGACTCTGGCTACTTCTGTCGCGTCAGTAACCGTTTATGGTCTACTGTGTCAAAGGCTGCGCTTAGGTCCAGCAGAACCAGGAGACAAGATTCTCCTTCGTCTGCGGCCTCAAGAGCGTCGTCCCATATTTTGAGTAATGCTGTTTCCGTCCCGTATCCGGGACGGAAACCTGATTGAAATGGATCAAGTAGATTATGGGTATCTAGATGCTGTTGCAGCTGTTGTACCACTACTTTCTCCATTACCTTGGAGAGAACGTTTAGGCCTGTTACGGGATGGCGATGAGTTGGGTCCTTAGGGTCCAGGGTGGGTTTTTTCAAGATGGGCTGGATTGTGCCCTCTTTCAGCAGGGAGGGCACTGTGCCTTCCTTAAATGACTGGTTTATAAGCTGCGTGATAGGTGGTGCCAGGATGTCGGCACATTCCTTCAGCAGTTTAGTGGGGATAATATCATTAGGTGCTGTGCTGTTTCGCAAAGTACCAATGATAGTTTTTGTGGCATCGATGGAAGTGGGTTCCAGAGTGAACTTTGTTGATTGTGGAAAGTTTTCGTGGGTGTTATATGGTTGATTGAGGGGGGGGGGGGGGGTTGAAGGGGGTATTGTTTTGCCTAATGCTTTCCTGGATTCCCTCGATTTTGTTGATGAAGAAATCCGACAATTCATCGCAAAATTCTTGGGAATCTGAATTGGGGGCTTCAAGACATCCTGGATTCATGGTCTGGGTGACCATCTTGGAGAGTTCGTGGGGGCAGTTTAAGGCGCTGTTGATAGCCATAGAAAAATGATGGGGCATATCCACAAAAAGCCGGCGCAACTTAAAAAATCCCATTTAAGTTACACTGCCTTAAAATTTCTACCTAAGTGCCCGATCCACAAAGCACTTACCTAGAAATTTCAGGCTGTGTAACTTAAATCCAGCCGGCGCAAGGCGTTCCTATTCAAATGGGGCGAGTCCCATTTAAATTGGGCGCGCTCCCGCGCCGGCCGTACTGCGCATGCGCGAAGTTACGTTACGCCGAGTTTTGTGGATCGCGCCGGGTAAAAAAAGTTGCGTCGGGAAAAAAAAAAAAAAAAAATTGACAGCGTCGCTCGGCATGCATTCCTGAGAGGGAGAACTCCATGCCAATTTTCAAATAAAAAAACGGCATGGGTTCCCCCCCCAGGAGCATACCAGGCCCTTAGGTCTGGTATGGGTTGTAAGGAGACCCCCCTACGCCGAAAAATCGACGTAGGGGGTCCCCCTACAATCCATACCAGACCCGTATCCAAAGCACGCTACCCGGCCGGCCAGGAATGGGAGTGGGGACGAGCGAGCGCCCCCCCCTCCTGAGCCGTACCAGGCCGCATGCCCTCAACATGGGGAGGTTGGGTGCTCTGGGGCAGGGGGGCGCACTGCGGGCCCCCCCACCCCAGAGCACCCTGTCCCCATGTTGATGAGGACAGGACCTCTTCCCGACAACCCTGGCCGTTGGTTGTCGGGGTCTGCGGGCGGGGGCTTATCGGAATCTGGGAGTCCCCTCAAATAAGGGGGCCCCCAGATACCGGCCCCCCACCCTAAGTGAATGGATATGGGGTACATCGTACCCCTACCCATTCACCTGGAGGCAAAGTGATAGTTATTAAACACACAACACAAGGGTTTTTAAAATCATTTATTAGTCTGCTCCGGAGGCCCCCCCTGTCTTCTTTAGCTCTAATACCAGGGGGGCTTCTTCTTCCGCTCTCCGGGGGGGGGTCTTCTCCTTCCGCTCTCCGGGGGGGGGGTCTTCTCCGCTCTCCGGGTGTCTTCTTCTATCTTCGCCGCTCTCCGCTGTTGACTCGGCGCACCCCGGTTCTGCTCCAGCTGTCCGGTGCCTTCTTCTTCAGCGCTGGCTGCCTGCTATCTTCGTGTGTTAGCTCAATTACTAGCAGGCAGCCAGCACGGTCTTCTGTGACGTCATCTTCTTCTCTTCTCTTCTTCTCCCTTCTTCCGATGTTGACCCGACGCCTCTTCTCACTGCAATGACGGAAGCACGGCTTGCATCCGATTTATATAGGCCTCACCGTCCCATCATGCTCCGGTAGGTACCCACGTGGGTAGGTACCCACCACGTGGGTACCTACCGGAGCATGATGGGACGGTGAGGCCTATATAAATCGGATGCAAGCCGTGCTTCCGTCATTGCAGTGAGAAGAGGCGTCGGGTCAACATCGGAAGAAGGGAGAAGAAGAGAAGAGAAGAAGATGATGTCACAGAAGACCGTGCTGGCTGCCTGCTAGTAATTGAGCTAACACACGAAGAGAGCAGGCAGCCAGAGCTGAAGAAGAAGGCACCGGACAGCTGGAGAAGAACCGGGGTGCGCCGAGTCAACAGCGGAGAGCGGCGAAGATAGAAGAAGACCCCCGGAGAGCGGAGAAGACCCCCCCCGGAGAGCGGAAGGAGAAGACCACCCCCAGAGAGCGGAAGAAGAAGCCCCCCCTGGTATTAGAGCTAAAGAAGACAGGGGGGGCCTCCGGAGCAGACTAGTAAATGATTTTAAAAACCCTTGTGTTGTGTGTTTAATAACTATCACTTTGCCTCCAGGTGAATGGGTAGGGGTACGATGTACCTCATATCCATTCACTTAGGGTGGGGGCCGGTATCTGGGGGCCCCCTTATTTGAGGGGACTCCCAGATTCCGATAAGCCCCCGCCCGCAGACCCCGACAACCAACGGCTAGGGTTGTCGGGAAGAGGTCCTGTCCTCATCAACATGGGGACAGGGTGCTCTGATGTGGGGGGGGCCCGCAGTGCGCCCCCCTGCCCCAGAGCACCCAACCCCCCATGTTGAGGGCATGCGGCCTGGTACGGCTCAGGAGGGGGGGCGCTCGCTCGTCCCCACTCCCATTCCTGGCCGGCCGGGTAGCGTGCTTTGGATACGGGTCTGGTATGGATTGTAGGGGGACCCCCTACGTCGATTTTTCGGCGTAGGGGGGGTCTCCTTACAACCCATACCAGACCTAAGGGCCTGGTATGCTCCTGGGGGGGAACCCATGCCGGTTTGATTTTACAAATTGCCGTGGAGTTCTCCCTCAGGAATGCATACCAAATGCCGTCGCTTGAATGTGCTTTTATATGGTGTTACTAACTTTACACTTTGTAAAAGCAGCCCTAATTTTACACTTGCAAACTAAAACTTACGGCGAAAAAACGAAGCTGAAAAGCTTTGTGGATCGCCCTAAGTGCTAATTTGCATACCCGAAGCGGCATTTCGACTCGAAATGCCCCCAGCGGCGGATGCGGTACTGCATCCTAAGATCCGGCAGTGTAAGTCCCTTACACATGTCGGATCTTCTGCCTAACTTTGGAAAACTGATTCTGTGGATCAGTTCCAAAGTTAGAACCAGGGATACGACGGCGTACGCCGGCGTATCTCTTTTGAGGATATGCCCCGATGTTTCTTGGCTTTGAAGATTTCTTTATGGTATTTTCTTGTTATTGCCTTGTAGATGAAGAGGTTTTCCTCTGAAGCGCTTCTTTTCTAGGCGGCTTCTGCCCTTCTGTGCTCTTGCTTCAGTAGCGACAGCTGGTTGTTGAACCAGCCGGACTTGGTTTTCCGGATGCGGGCTTTGCGTTTCGGTGCTACTAAGTCGGCTGACTGTAGTAGGGCTGCATTTATGGCATCCAGTGTATCTGAGGCTGTTTGATGTGGATGGATTGTTTTGATTTTATTTCCCAAGGTAGATTTGAAGAGTTCCGAATGGAGCTTCTTCTGAGATCTAGTCCAGTGTATTGGACACTGGACCCTCAAAGACAAAAAACCTGCTAATAACATGTTGATACGTAGGACCTTTGGTGAAAAATAAAACATTGGCCCGGATTCACATACATCGGCGCATATTTATGCCACCGTAGCGCATCTCTTTTACGCTACGCCGGCGCAGTGCACAGAGGCAAGCACTGGATTCTCAAAGCACTTGCTCCCACTCGCTCTTAAAGATACGCTGGGTTTCCTCGGCGTAAGCCAGCGTAGGTGGAAGTGGGCGTGAGCCATGCTAATGAGGCGTGACCCCATGCAAATGATGGGCCAAGCGCCATAGAAGTACTTAAAATAAATGGCGCATGCGCCGTCCCGTGGCCGCATCCCAGTGCGCATGCTCAGAATCACGTCGAAACAACTGCCTAAGATACGCTGAATCACTGCCTACGACGTGAACATAGCCTAGTCATATTCACGTACAGCGTAAACGACAAAAGATACAACGGCTTGTGTTCCCTGGTCCATACCTTTGCGTGAGTTGCGCTTCCTATATGGGGAATAACTTTAATATAAGCAAACCGCGTATATTATGCACCGGGCGCAACTACGTTCCTGAATCGGCGTATCTCCCTCATTTGCATATGTGCATAGAAAATCAATGGGAGCGGCAAATGCGCCCAGTGTAAATATGTGCCCACGATACGACGGCGTAGGCAAATTACGTCGGTCGTAGGAAGCCTATTTTTAGGCGTATCTCAGATTGTGGGCACGTGTGCACAGATACGACGGCGCATAGTTACAATTACGCGGCGTATCTCGAGATACGTTGGCGTAAGTGCTTTGTGGATCCGGGCCAATATTTCTTATTTTCTACTTCAAGGCAGATCCAGTCCTATGAGGAGGAAGCATTTATCTTTCATATGTAAAAATTATGGGCTGGATTCAGGTAGATTTGCGTTTTTTTTTACGGAGGCGCAGGGCAACGTTTTTGCCTTGCGCCCCGCAAATTTACTGCGCTGCCCTTGATTCACGGAGCAGTAGCTCCGTAAATTGCGTGGGCGCGCCAGCAAAATGCCCAGCGTAAGCGCGCGCAATTTAAATGATCCCGTAGGGGCCGGGAATCATTTAAATTAGGCGCGTTCCCGCGCCGATCGTAGAGCGCATGCTCCGTCGGGAAACTTTCCCGACGTGCATTGCGGCAAATGACGTCGCAAGGACGTCATTTGCTTCAAAGTGAACGTGAATGGCGTCCAGCGCCATTCACGAATCACTTACGCAAACTACGTAAATTTGAAATTTCGCGACGCGGGAACGACGGGTATACGTAACATTGGCTGCCCCTGCTAATAGTAGGGGCAGCCTTACGCGAAAAAGGCTGTACGGAAACGACGTAAACTGCGTACGCAGGGCTCGTGTAACGTTGTGAATCGGCATTAGTATGCAATTTGTATACTATACGCTGAGCACAACGGGAACGCCACCTAGCGGCCATCGCAAGAATGCAGCCTAAGATATGCGGGCATAAGAGCCTTATGCCGCGCATATCTTAGGCTGCAGTCGGCGTAACGTGGTTCCTGAATCAGGAGCATTCGTTGCGCCGGGGCAAGTAAGCAATTGCGCTGTGTAACTATGGTTACACAGGCGCAATTGCTTCTTGAATCCAGCCCTATATCTTTAAATTATGTGCGATCCATCCATGATTTGTATGGTTGCCCTACAAACTAGATTTGACCCACTTATGAGCAATGTGCACCCCTGTTGGGCCTGACTGATGTTTACCATAAGGTGTCAAGCTCTTCTGAATGGTCAGAGTTCTAACCATTTATTCAACTTGGCGGTCATTCCTGTGTGAAGACTGTTAACTGGAGGCAAGCTGACCAGCTGATTTTGTTACAATACCCATGTCTTCATCATTGTTATGACATACAGGATTCACTGAACTTATAAAATGTACTGCTTGCCAAGCTACCACAACATCACCGTCTCCCTAACTGGTTTTAGCCAGCCCCATCTATAAGATTTGTGATCTCTGTATATAGAGAGGCCCGGAGTAACGCCGCAGGCGTCAACAAAGGGCTGGCATGACAGGGATTAACGGGGCGGAGCATAGGGGACACGATAGGTGGCCTGGGTTGGCAGATCCGGTGGGAGGGGTGGAGAAGAGAGCTCAGGAGCAAGAGGGGCCAGTCGCCATGAGGAGCCAGAGGGTAAGGAGCTTAGCTTCTTCTGCCTTCCCTGCGGCTGCCCTTTTTAGCTCTTTTTGCTCTTCCGATCGTCCTGCCGAGCTATGGCGGACGTGGATCGGCTGTTACAGGAACTGCGGGCTGCAGTGGCGGTGCACGGCGCCGATTGGCTGCACGCCCAGGTAGAGGGGATGCTGCTGGGAGCCGGAGTGCTGGGGGGGTGCGTGGTGTGTCTGTGTCAGGGACGGGGGGTGTCAGATCATGGGGGGTCAGGGTCCAGTGCACAGGATCTTGCTCAGTTACTGGTGGGTTTGAGGGATGTATTGGGGCAGCTGGCTCCGGTGCCGGGTGCTGGGTTGCCCACGGCAGCTTGGGTTCCACTTTTGGATTTGGGCGCTAGTGGTCCGGCCCCTCTGGCAGAAGCCAGGGGCTCGTCGATGGTGATGTCAGTCTCGCCGCCAGCAGCTGCCAGGGCGCAGCCTGCCCTGGGAGTGGGGGTGGCACGGGTGATGGGAGCAGGGGAGGTAAGTGCGGCAGACGATGGTCAAGGTAAGACGCCGGAGAAGGAGGTGGATCGGGTGAGTTTGGTGGACTCAGCCAAATGTGAGGTGTATGTCTTTTTCGAGGGGCCTCTGGGAGCACACCTCAAGCAGGAAGTCTGTGAAAAAATATGGCGGGGTGAGCCTGGCTCTGAGTACGATGAGCAGTTCCACCAGCGGAAGGCGGTACGTCCTTTATTGCGCTGGGACCATAAAGACATAAGTCCTTGGATGCGGCTCATGACCTCGGTGCGGGCTGGAAATTTTATTTTAGGCGGGGGGCGGGGGCGGCAGTGCCTCTTCCTCGGGATAGTCGGCCACCAAACGGAAGGGGTGTTGTTGGGCTTTCAACAAGGGGACTTGCAAGTTTGGCGCAACATGCAAGTTTAAACACGAGTTCTCCGGCTGTGGGGGCTCCCATTCCTTTATTAGATGTTCACAACGAGGCAAGGGTGGAAAGGGGTAGCTTGCGGGAAAAAGGGAGGACTCCGGTGAGCATAGCAAGGATGCGTCCGTTTCTAGGTAGGTATCCTTGAAAGGAGGCGGTGGAACTGCTGGCTTCAGGATTTTTCACAGAGGGTATTCGGATTACGTTTAGACTTACACACCCCCCACCATCTGCAGATAATTTGAAGTCGGCGTTGGCTCATTCAGAAGTGGTGTCTGCAAAATTAGCAGGAGGTAGAGCTGGGCCACATGGCGGGTCCGTTTGCCTTTTCGCCGCTGGATAATTTGGTGGTTTCTCCTTTGGGAGTGGTTCCCAAGGAGGAACCCTACAAGTTTAGGTTGATTCATCATTTGTCCTATTCCAGAGGGGGTTTGCCCATGGGGTGCTCCATTTCGTGTTCCTTGTTTGAAACTTTTAGTACATTCTTCGAGTGGGTGGTCCGGAGGTGTCTGGCCTCTGACGCCGTGGGATCGGCAGGTTATGGGGCATATTTTGAGGGGCAGAGGAGTGCGGGCCTGTGGTCGTTGGAATGGCGGGAGGCGAGGTTTGCTCACAATTTGGCACTCTTGGAACTGTTTCGATTGTGCTGGCGGTGGAGCTCTGGTGGTCTAAGTTTTGTAACAAGAAGATCCGCTTTAATTGTGATAACATGGCGGTGGTGCAGGCTATTAATTGCGTGTCAGCATCCTCTCCACCGGTTGTGCATTTTGTGAGGCATTTGGTGTTGGCTTGTTTGCGTTACAATGCTTTTATATATGCGGTTCATGTCCCGGGGTGCACTAATTCATTGGTCGATGCTCTTTCTCAGTTTCAGTGGGACAAGTTTTGTTTGTTGGCTCAGGAAGCAGCGCAACTGGGAGTTCCTTGTCTAACACGGCTGTGGCGGATTGCTCTGGAGTGACTGCGGCGCTGATTAGGCGGTCGGTGAGTGAGACGACCTGGTCGGTGTATTCCAAAGCCTGGGAGGAGTGGTTTGGGCTGGTTTAGAGTTTGAGGGGGGGGGGGGGGCAGTTGCTGTTGGGGATGATGTATTTCTGGTGTTGTATTTTATAGGCCGGAATGTGGAACTGGGAGTTTCGGTGTCGGCATTGAACAGTAAGTTGGCAGGGTTGGCATTTTTGTTTAAGTTGGTGGGTCGCAAGGATTGCACCAAGGACTTTTTGGTGCGGCCCGGTGTCCTTTGAGTTGTTGGGTTCGTTGTTCCGGGTGCTGCCGGGGGTGTGTTCATCGGATTATGAGGCCCTTTTGTTTCAGACGGCTTTTTCCTTGGCATTTTTTGGGGCGCTGCGTATCGGGGAAATGTTTTTTTCCTCGAAGCGGGGGTCTTATGGATTGCAGTCGGTCGGCGTGGTGTTTCGGTGTTTTTTTGGATTAGACTATCCAAGACTGACCAGGCTGGGCGGGGGGTTCGGGTGGAGTTATTTGGTGTTGACGGGTGACTGGTTTGCCCGGTCCAGGTGGTTTCTCGTTTTCTGGAGTCCCGCCCAGCTTGGCCGGGACCCTTTCTGTTGCATGCGGATGGTTTGGCCTTGTCTAGGTATCAGTTTACGGCAGTGTTCAGAAAATGTCTGGGGGTGTTAGGGTTTCGTACATCGGACTTCGCGTCCCACTCCTTCTGTATTGGGGCTGCTATGGATGTTTGAGCGAAGGGGCTTTGCGGCGCATTGGTAGGTGGAAATCTCGGCGTTACCGCCCTGACAGGGGTTAACAGGGCAGAGCATAGGGGACACAATAGGTGGCCTGGGTTGGCAGATCCGATGGGAAGGGACTGATCAGAGAGGTCAGGAGGAAGAGGAGGGGCCAGTTGCCATGAGGAGCCGAAGGGAAAGGAGCTTCCCACCCACCCGCCCTAAGATTGGGGGAGCTTTGTGTGTTGGTTTGGGGGGTTGATGACCACGGGGTGTAGGACATTTTGACGGGGTGCAAGGTCCTTGTTAGGTCATATGGGCACCTAAAAGGCATAGTTTAGGGACGCATTGAAGGTACGGCTCCCAGTTTGTATATGGGTACCTGCTAGTTGTCTCTGAGCCGGAGGTTTTAGTGACTGGAGGCCTGGAAGTGACTAGCAGGTACAGTTATGGGTTAAGCCTATTGGACCTTGTGCCCCATTGTGGTGATAAATACTGGATGTATATATAAACAGGTTATTATTATTATTATTATTATAATGTTAATTATTGAGAGTTATATATTTGGTTAATAAAATGGCTGCTATGGCCAATTCACTCCATCTAAGTGTTGTGTGGTTATTAGAGGGAGGGATGGGGTTATTGGTTAGTAGTATAAGCTGTAGTTAATACCATAGTCAAGAGAGGCCCGGAGTAAAGCCGCAGTCGTTAACAAAGGGCCGGCATGACAGGGGTTAACGGGGCAGAGCATAGGGGACACAATAGGTGGCCTGGGTTGGCAGATCCGATGGGAAGGGACGGATCAGAGAGGTCAGGAGGAAGCGAAAGAGGAGGGGCCAGTTGCCACGAGGAGCCGAAAGGAAAGGAGCTTCCGACCCACCCACCCGCCCTAAGATTTTTGGGAGCTTTGTGTGCTGGTTTGGGGGGTTGATGACCACGGGGTGTAGGACATTTTGACAGGGTGCAAAGTATTTGTTAGGTCATATGGGCACCTAAAAGGCATGGTTTAGGGACGCCTCCAATGCCTGTATAAAGCCCAGATTTTGTGGGGCTTTCAGTTCGGTCACTATGGCATATAGCAACAATATTGAATGTCTAACTGACTCTCCCATTAAACATAGCTCTTCGAATTTAGAGGGTATCGTAATTTCTCTTGTTCACTTAGAGAGCAACCTAAGAAATGCATGTAGCTGCATTCTCCTAAATGGGTCCAAAATTTCACCAAACTCCTGATCAATCTCTTCCCTAGACATCACCTGATTATCTACCGTAAAATGTATAAGTCTACATTTACCTCGTCTTCTTAAATTCCTAAACTTTTTATCTCTTAGACCAGGTTCAAACGCTGGGTTACCCACGATTGGAGTCATCGGATTCAAGAGGGTTGACATTTTAACTTTTTTAAATGTCTTTTTAACCAATCTAAGTGATTTTGCCACAATTTTGACACGACTTGAAGAAATGCCTATGCAACAGGGCCAGATTAACATAGGGGCTATTGGAGCTGCAGCTCTAGGCCCCTTTCTCGAGATAGGCCCATTTGCCCCCCAAAAAAAAAGATCGACTTCGGGGGTTGTAGCTCGACGATCAGAGGTCACATTTGGGGGATAGGCAGGGGAAGACCTACCCTACAACTGGTCAAAATATGGAACGACTATCATTTATGGTTTCGGAGATACAGGCCTGCTTGCACAGCCTGTCAGAAGCTACATACAGAGCGGCCAGTATAAATACAAGCTGACACACTGCAGCAGACTGAGAGGATCGCAGTGCTTATAATAATTATTTGTATATTACTTATGGTAATTAACCCCTTACCACCCAGGCCAATTCTGACACTTCTCTACTACATGTAAAAATCATCATTTGTTTTTTGCTAGAAAATTACTCTATGGTGGTCTTTGCAACTTTTTATGTTGCACGGTATAGAGCTGCACGATTCTGGCTAAAATGAGAATTGCAATTTTTTTTGCTTAGAAGATAGATTGAAACAAAAAAAAAAAATTAGCTAACTTTACTGTTTTGTTTTTTTGGTTTTTATTATTCATTGAAGTGTATTTTTTCCCAAAAATATTGCAGCAATTGCCATTTTATTCCCTAGGGTCTCTGCTAAAATATATATAATGTTTGAGGGTTTTAAGTAATTTTCTAGCAAAAAATATTGATTTTAACTTAAGAAACAAATGTTGGACTTTAAGTGGTTACATTTTCTGCATTTACACACAGAAGTTTGATCTAAGAAGGAAGTTGGTTACAATGTTTAATGTTGTTACAAACTTGGCAGACTGCCCAGATTTTTTCTTTGCACACACAGAAGTGTATCCCTTTGATCTAAGAAGGAAGTGTTAGTTAAAATGTTTCCTGTTAAAAACTTGGCAGACTCCCCAGATATTTTCTTTTGACAGCTGAAAGTCTCTCCACTTGTTATATGGAAGAATCGGCAAACTCTGCATTGGAGATCGTCAGGGGGGTTGAATCGAGATCATGATTTTTTAACGATTAATTGTGCAGCTCTAGCACGGTATTTGCGCAGCAATTTTTCAAACATGTTTTTTTTTTGGAAATAAACTGTTTCATTCATTAAAAAAAACACTAAAGTTAGCACAATTTTTTTTGGTATCCTAAGCGATGTTTTACATTTTTTTAGGTTACATGTTTAGAGTTACAGAGGAGGTCTAGTGCTAGAATTATTGTTCTCGCTCTAAGGCCCCGTACACACGGTCGGTTTGGTCCGATGAGAATGAACCGAAGTTCATTTTCATCGGACCAAACCGACCGTGTGTATAGGCTATCGGTCTGGTTTCCTTCGGTCCAAAATTTCTAAACATGCTTCAAAACCGAACCGATGGACCGCTGCCCCATCGGACCAAACCGATGGTTAGTACAGAAAAGAAGAAACAAGTGTGTCCCATGTAATAACCTAATTATGCACAGTAGTAGCACCACTGAGAAGACACACCCCCAAGTTGTGGGGGTATTTGCCGTAGCCAAAACCAACTGAATATATGCAAAGATACCCAGATAGCAACCCTAGAGAAAAAGGCTACCTCTGGGTGAGAGGCTACTATGGGCAAAGCAAGGTCTATACTCAGGATGTGCAAAAATATAATAATTTAATGATAATTATCATTAAATTATTATATTTTTGCACATCCTGAGTATAGTCCTTGCTTTGCCCATAGTAGCCCATAGTAGCCTCTCACCCAGAGGTAGCCTTTTTCTTTAGTACAGAAAAGCATCGGTTCAAAACCCGCGCATGCTCAGAATCAAGTCGACGCATGCTTGGAAGCACTGAACTTCGTTTTATTCAGCACGTTTACTCAGCACGTCGTGTGTTTGACGTCACCGCGTTCTGACCTGATCGAATTTTGGACTGATGGTGTGTACACATATCAGGCCGTATGGCCACTTCAGAGGTGAACCGATGAAAACGGCCCGACGGGCCAGTCTCATCGGATTGGTCCGACCGTGTGTACGGGGCCTAACGATCGTGGCATATGTAACCTGTGTGTATCTGGCTCTGATACTAGCCAGTGCCTACCCAGCCACTGACTAGTATCTCTCCCCAGCCTGTCCCCACACACCCTCTCACCTGCTGACCTGTGGATAGGAGAATCACTCCTGCAGTATAATTGTGTGCTGCCAGTGAGTACAATGATAAGTGTTGCTAACTATAGCTAGCAGCACTGATTGTTTTGGGAAAAACCTAACAGGCTGGTTGTACTCAAATCAGATAATAGATTGACTTGTGTAAAACCAGCTAGCCCATACATAGATCGACTATGGCTGGTCTCTGCAAAATTGGTGTAATTTCAATCCATGTATGTACCGCTTAACCATTATGCATTTCCTAAACATCCTTCCACAAACCTTTTTACATTTTTCTTTCCCAGATTCCTTCATCCTCCTCTTGTACATAGTGCTCACTGTCATACTCTCCACATTCCTCTCCTGTACATAGTGCCCACTGTCATACCCTACACGCTCCTCTCCTGTACATAGTGCCCACTGTCATACCCTCCACACTCCTCTCCTATACATAGCGCCCACTGTCATACCCTTCACACTCCTCTCCTGTACATAGTTCCTGCTGTCATACACTTCTCTCCTGTACATAGTGCACACTGTTGCACCCTCCACACTCCTCTCCTGTACAAACTGTTCACTGTCATACCCTCCACACTCCTCTCCTGTACATACTGCCCCATCATATCCTCCACACTTCTCTCTGGTACATACTACCCTCTGTCATCCCCCCACACTCTTCTCCTGTACATACTGCCGATGGTCGCACCCTCCACACTCCTCTCCTATACATACTGCTCACTGTCATACCCTCCACACTCCTCTCCTATACATTGTGCCCACTGTCATACCCTCCACACTCCTTTCCTATACATAGTGCCCACCGTCATACCCTCCACACTCCTCTCCTGTACATACTGTTCACTGTCATACCCTCCAAACTCCTCTCCTATACATAGTGCCCACTGTCATACCCGCTACACTCCTCTCCTGTACATACTGCCCCATCATACCCTCCACACATCTCTCTGGTACATACTACCCTCTGTCATACCCTCCACACTCCTCTCCTGTACATAGTGCCCACTGTCATACCCTCCACACTCCTCTCCTGTACATACTGCCCACTGTCGTACCCTCCACACTCCTCTCCTGTATATACTGTCCACTGTCATTCCTCTCCGGTACATAGTGCCTTTTGCCGTACCCTTCGCACTCCTCTCCTGTACGTACTGCTTACTGTCATACCCTCCACACTCCTCTCCTGTATATAGTGCCCAAAGTTAGACCCTCCACTTTCCTCTCCCTCACCTGCACATACTTCCTACTTATATACTGTTCATAATCTTCCCCTATGTCGCTTACCCACAAAAACAGTTCTTTTTTTTTTTTTTCCATTTAAAATTTTTATTATATATTTTTCATTGACAGAAAACTATCATCAACATAACATTCTTACACAATATATACTAACAAACATGTAACAACACATACATGGTCTCCTTACGGTCCAGTTATTTTGGTCAAGATATAGTGCCCCTTCTTTCGCTCCCTAGACCCTTCCTTACCACCATCTCCCGCTTAACCCAGATACACAAGGGCAGCCTCCCTGGTAGATACACAGTCTGCCACGACAGAATCCCCGATGCAAATCTCCATAGAAAGAACAGGAGAGTAGACAGAGGAGGAAAGAGAGGACGGAGAGAGATGGAGAAATAAAAGGAGAAAAGAGAGAGAGGAGAAAGAAAGAAAAACAAAAAATAAAAAAATAAAAAAATAAATAAATAAATAAATAAATAAATCAAATAAATAAATAGAAAGAAAAAGGAGAGAGACCCTCCCTGTTTTTAACTATAACTAAAGCAAATCATCCCCTTCATCAGGGACACCCCGTGCTTAACTTGATTAAATTGGAAGTTAAGTTTCTAAGTGATATCTACTACAAACAAAAAAAAAAAAAAAAAAAATAAATAAATAAGTAAATAAAAATAAAACACCAAGTGAATAGATTCTTTTAATCCCCTTTTTAAACTGTGACTCACCGAGTGCACCACTTATTTGAATTAAGATGTATCTTCCTAAGTTATAGGGGGGAGCAATTATCCTCCCTCCCCTTCATTTATATATATGTGCCAACCTTCCCCTTTCTCAGGGGGCTTAACCTGCCCCTACCCCTGTGTAATAATAAAAGAGAGCGAAAAAAAAAAAAAAAAAAAAAAAGTTAATAATTTATAGAAAACCTCCACTACCAACTACCAAAGGAAGCTATCAAGCCTTCCCTTTATATACATTTGTGTGCTAAGCCCTCCTACCCCTTACCTACCACCCCAAAAAAATAAATAAAAAGTATATAAATTATTTTTTACCCCTCCCCTTTTTAAACTGTGACTCACCTAGTGCGCCTCTTATTTGAATTAAAATGTATCTTCCCAAGTGATAGAGGGAAGCTATTCTCCTCCCTCCCCTTCATTTATATATATGTGCCAACCTACCCATTTCTCAGGGGGGGGCTTAACCTGCCCCTGCCTTTGTGTAATAGTGTAAGAATAGAACAGAAAGGAAAAGAAAAATTATAAAACCTCCACCACCAACTACCAGAGGGAGCCATCAGGCCTTCCCTTTATATTCATTTGTGTACTCAGCCCTCCTATCCCTTACCCACCACCCCCCAAAAAAAAAAAAAAAAAAATATACAGAAAGGGGGAGAGGGGGGGGGGAGGAGATACACGGGGGAGAGAGAGAGCAATCAGAACAGTTCTTTAACCACTTAAGCCATGGACCTTTAATGCTCTAATACTCTGCGCACACAGCCGGGAACTTCAAGCAGATGACAGCGGGGATCACACTAACCCAGGATCCACGGTGTGACACACAGAAGGGCTGCCCTTCTGTGTGTCACACACACCGTGGATCCCGGGTTAGTGTGATCCCCGCTGTCATCTGCTTGAAGTTCCCGGCTGTGTGCGCAGAGTTGCGGCGTGTGTAGTAGGCGGAGTCCCCGGTGCTTTGTTGGGAGAAGTCCCCGGAGTGGTTACCTCCTGTCCTAGAGGTGTGAGTGGGGTCCCCCTCCTCCTCCCCCTCTTCCGATTATCATGCCGGATCAGATCAGTGTGTTGAAATTCATCACAGAGACCAATGAGAATTATAAGTCACCCACCACCTCCAACTTCACCACCCGGCTCAGCCAATGCAGGAGCACCGTCACCGAGGAGGTAAGAAGAGGGGGGGCACTCTAAATGGGGGAGAGGGCAGAGTAGGTGGTGGATGTGATCATTGGCAGTGCCATGGTGGGGATGACACACTCCGCTCCACCATGAGGAGGACCTGGGATCAGAGAAAGCAGATCACATGTATATTACACCTGGGGGGTGTCACCTCTCATCTCCTCCCTACTAAAGTCACACTACACTCAATGTACAATACCTATGTGTACCAGCTCTTAGTAGTGATGGATCTGGTGGCTGCATTTGTCCCCCCACTTTATTTTTACCTGGTGATCCTGCAAGAAAGTCTGTGGGTTTTTCAGCTTCATTTAACAGACCATTCTGTCCAAAAGAAGTCACAGTTAGGGCTCCTTTACACTTTCAATGGGGGAGGGGTTGAAACCTGGTGGCTGAGCTGCGTTTTTACAACCTCTCAGTCTCTTTCCCTTTTGCTGGGGCTGTAAACATGCCTCTCACACTGAGTACCATCTGCACAATGTGATCTGTTCAAGTGACTGGGGCCACGTAACAACCGCCCCAAAACCACACGACACACATGGCTCCAGCACAGTTATCAGGTATTTAGGGGTTAAATCAGGTGGTGAGAACAGAACGCCTCCTCACCACCTGTCTAATGCTCTCTGAAGAGTGATCTGAATGTGGGTCGCTCTTCAGAGAGCAAAGCAGGTGTAAATGAGCCCTTAGAGACTTGGACAAACCATTTACCACTGAGAGGGGTGCTCACAGTGATCAGCTTTTTATTTATTTATGCCAAACCTTTAGGCCGCGTTCACACAGGTCCGGCTGTGGTTTGTAGTCCGGTGTGTTTCTGTTCACCGGTTTAGGTGCAAATTCTGCCCTGAATTTACATCTGAACCATAGATGCAACGATCAATGGCCCTGGGCAATGGCATGATACATCTGGTGCATGGGTTTACAGATGACAGATCGGGACTTAAATAGGAAGGGGTGTGTCCTTGACAGGAAGGGTGGGTCGTATTTAAATTAGGGGGTGCATGAGTTTAGTCAGGCCTAGGGCAGCACAAAACCTAAATACACCTCTGGTTGTAGGTGGGTGTGGAGGAGTATAATGGAGACTGTGGGTGGTGAAAAGCTGTGAAAGCACATGGCAGTGTCCTGCCTGGAAGCCTGCTAGCTGGGAAAGTTACCTGCAATACAAAATAAAGACTGTTGAACTGCAACAGCAGTTCTGAGCTCTACAAGTCGGCGAGACTGTTATTTCTTATGTTTTCACTGCTGTGAAGCTATTTAAGTTCAATAAACCTCCTTTTTGATTGAAAAGCCTGTGTCCTGCGATCTAGCTGGTTCCCCAAACTTTACAATATATAAATCTTTTTATGTGGAAAATGTATGAAATAATTATTTTACAAATTACTAAATAGATAAACAAGAGCTGTTTTACGTGCCAAATGATTTGTAATTTTGCAAAGCCAGTCTTGTGATTTACACACATCTGTGACAATGACAATACAGGTGGATGATATACTTATATTCCAGTTCAGCTTCCTATGGCACCTCTTCACCACCAGATTGTTCAGTATACAGAAAATTAGGATTGTAACTTTTGTCCTATTAGCAGGAAAGTGATCCAGAAAACAGTAAAGCTGAACCATGGTGTAGTACAGTTGAACTGAGAAGTAATTTTCTGGCTGCACAGTGTTGCAGAGGTGTGTAAAACAGTAAACATATATATGCTTACACTGTGAATTAAGCTATTTATATGTAGTATGTAGTTGTGGTTAGTTTAAATCTGGTGGCTTTTAATAAAAAGACACTCAAGCTGTCCAGGGGTCCAGCACCATGCTCACCCACACCAGTTCTTTGCCAGTCTATGGGTCCCCGGTGCCAGCATGTTTATTGTTTATAGCCAGCTGCAAGTCCTTGAGGCTTTACAGTTTGCTGCCCACTGTGCATACACAAGCCATGTTGAGTTTTGTGAATGGTCCCTCAGCCTCCTGGGACCTGTGATTTATCCCAGAAGTTTGGGGGGGGAGAACTTCCTGTGGATCGCTGCCATGATCAATCCGGAAGCGGGAGCAGGTACCTGTCAAAACTAGGTACCCGCCCCCCCAAAAAAGTGCCAAAAATAGAAGATGAGGGGGGGACATAACGCAGAACTTCTCCTTTAGGGAGAAGTTAACGGAGTGTATAGACATCTTCAGTTAGATGTGCTTGCTCTGGCCATTCCACAGAGACTATTCAGCTGTTGAAATTTGTTTATTCCCTATTTATTTGCTGATTTTCTAATCAAACTTTCCATTGGCCAGTTCTTTAAAACCTTGCAAACAGTGGTAAAAACAGTTCATAAATCCAAAGACAAAAAAAACGCTAGCAAACCTTTTCTTTGCATAAATAGACCCCCAATATTTGTATACAGCAAAACTCTGGTCGTGTAAATGATTCACAAATCTAATTTAAAAGTAACTTACATTTTCAACACTTTGCAGCAATTCAAATGATTTAGCAGATTGATAGAATATGATAATGTACTATTATCTACCCATGTATATATGTGAGCCCCATATGACGCTTATCAGCCTCACCCAGGACAGCAAAATAGTGATGTGCCAGGGTTTACGACCATTGATTTAAGGATTCTGAGATACGGCATCTGTAACCACTGTCATTACTTAAAGGTATGTGAGATGCTTTACATTTCTTTAACTACTATAAGTAAAGCATGCCTTGAGGTTTAATCAGTTAACCTGCATTATTAATAGAGTGTGACCCCTATATTAAGTAGTTCATGTGAAACTTTTATAAACCAAGCATGATTTAGGAGAACATTGAAAAAGCAGCATTATGGCTATTCCATGGCCATACCGCTACTTACAAAAACAAAAACGCTGCATAACTGAAAGTTGAGAGTGATATTTGAAGCTGAGAAAGGATAGGGATATCTGCTCTCTGCTAAAAATGTGCCCCTTAATGGGGAAACTGGGTGAAGTAAGTTAAAATGAAAAGTAAGGGGCAGATCCACAAAAGGATTACGCCGGCGTAATTTTAAAATACCTTTGTATCTACAAAACAAGATACGACGGCATCTTGTCGGATCTTAACGCGCAATATTTCGGCGGCCGCTAGGTGGCGTTCCCGTAGAATTCCGCATCGAGTATGCAAATCAGTTATTTACGGCGATCCACGTACGTCCGGCGCATTTTTTTACGTCGTTTTCGTTTGGCTTTTTCCGGCGTATAATTAAAACTGCTATATGGTGGCGTACTCAATGTTAAGTATGGCCGTCGTTCCCGCGTCCAATTTTGAATTTTTTACGTCATTTGCGTAAGTCGTTCGCGAATAGGGATTTGCGTAGAATGACGTCACCATCGTGAGCATTGGCTTGTTCCAGGTTAATTTCGAGCATGCGCACTGGGATACTCCCTAGGACGGCACATGCGCAGTGCAAAAAAAACGTTGTTTATGTCGGTTCACGACGTATTAACATAAAACACGCCCCCATTACATCCATTTGAATTCCGCGCCCTTACGCCGCCAAAGATACACTACGCCGCCGTAACTTACGGCGCAAATTCTTTGTGGATTGGGAAAAAAAAATAAGTTGCGGCGTAGTGTATCTTAGATACGCTGCGCCCGGCGGATTCTTACGCGCAGGTACGTGGATCTGCCCCTATATGTTTTACCACCTTTTACAAATATACTCTTGTGTTAATATTATATGCCTATTGTATCCTCGGTAGTAAATTGCTATATAATATGTTGGTAATACAGTATATTGTTTGCAACAGGTATACTTAAATGCCTGCTTTTCCCCAATTATACTCACTTCCTTTAACTCTCCCCTCCCCGGAGCAAAGAGAAATATCCTGTACTTCCAGGTATGGGAAGCATGTGACTTTCTCCCTCCTCCCATGATGGAGTGTTAGGCGCCACCACAGCCAATTCCTCTAGCACTTTTACACATTGAGTGAGTCCTTAGCCCTGTGTATGATCTGATCAAACTGCCTTGGAGCCTACAGCAGACTTCTTCTCTTTGCTCCTTTAGGCAAATGGAGTTAAGGGAACCTGCATGGGCAAAGCACAGGTTCACTTTAAATATAAGAATAATACAATCAGAATTCTTTTTTTTATTGATCTTTTGCTTTCACCCATTTGATGGACCATAAAGGAATAAAACAAGTTGAGGACATAACATACCGAGCTCTTTAGCAGTCATGTAATGCATCACATCTCATGTGTTCTCAAGTGACTGTCGCACAAAGAAACAAAAGCTAAGAAGGAATGACTAGTGATACAAAGGAAAGCTAGAACAAAAATAAGCAAATGTACCACTAATCTCCTACAAGTATAAATCTAGAGGAATAAAGTGGCCAAGGCATTGTCTTTCATAAATTGTTCTTTTGGTCCCAAGGATATGAAAGAAGAGTTATCTCTTGATAGAAAAACACAGGCTGTGCCTAGCTTCTATAACAAGTATATCTTTTTGTCTGATGGCGTTACATTATCTGTTAGTGAAACTTACAGAGCAGTGTAGCACATGCTAAACATCTCTATTTGATAACATTATGTAACCATCTAGTTCTGCTGAATGAAAATTGGAAGTGATTTAATGCAGTCTAAAACATTTTTAACCTCTATGTTGCCAAGGAGGTTGTGACATTATGCAAAGAACATTTATTATATTCTAAATGTATTATAACTAATGTGAGGGGTTAGCCCAGCAGCGGGTGTGTGTGACCCCCCTGGAAGGGTTCAACACACAAAAAGCATTAGGGACAGCAGACAGTGGTAGGAGGAAAACAAAAAGGTGCGGGTTTTATTTGAACTATATACAAATAAAAATATGACAGAAAACAAAAGAAATACAAAAATAAATCCTGGTCAACTTGACCTGCTCACTATAAACATTGGTGTCCCTAACTAACAACTGGGTACAGCCTTGTGCTGCCCCAGTCCCTGACTCCCTGCTGTTTAAATCTCTTAGGCTGCATTCACACTATAGCGTACTGAATCGCGGCGTTTTGTCCCACAAATTGCGGCGACAAAACGCCGCGATTGTGAATGCAGCCTGTGACCCCCTCTATGGAGATGGTTCACATCTCCTAGCCGAACACCGAAAGACGCCTGAAAAAAAGGTCCGGGACCTTTTTTCAGGCGGCAGGCGGTAGGCGTCCGGCGTTCGGCGTGGAGATGTGAACCATCTCCATAGAGGGCAATGCTAAAGCATCCCTCTGGCGTGTCGGGGCGGCAGCGGCGTTCACACTACAGGCGTATATACGCCTAGGTGTGAACGGGCCTTAGCAATAGCCACACAGGCTTGGTCTCACCGCACAGACACCGCACAGACATCACACTCCCCAGACTATCCACACAGATCTGGTTCCAGGTTGGAGCATATCTCTCTGCATGCTGGGAGTTTTTGTAGAGGACCTAATGAGCCCACCTAATTCAGCTGGGCTCATCAAGTCTTCCCAGCAGGACTCCCAGCACTCCCCCTAGAGGTATAAACTGGCATAAAGCCTGAACCTAGGGGATATATACACTGCATCCTGGATGCAACCAGAGAATTTAACCTGCCTACTGCCACATACCTCCCCCTCTTTTTTCAACCTTGGGGTTGGAACACCAGCATTTAGGCATGCATGTACCCGCGACAATGCATCTACATTCCCCATTTGGATGCCAGGGCGATGTTTCACAGTAAAGTTAAATTCCTGTAGGGCCAGAAACCATCTGTTTACCCTTCTGTTTGTCTCCTTGTTCTGGGCCATCCACTTTAGGGGTGCGTGGTCTGTCACTAGGTCAAAGTGCCGACCTAGCAGGTAGTATCTAAGGGAGTCTAGAGCCCATTTCACAGCTAAACACTTCTTCTCAATGGTGGCATAATTTACCCCATGGGCCTTTAATTTCCTACTGAGATAAATAACCGGGTGTTCTTCCCCATCCCAGACCTGGGACAACACTGCCCCTAACCCCATGTCCGATGCATCCGTCTGTACCACAAGGTCCCTGGAGAAATCTGGTGAGTACAAGACCGGCTGGCTACATAAGGCTTTTTTAAGGCCTGGAATGCTGCTTCTGCGTCTGGGGTCCACTTAACCATGACGAGTCTTTCCCCTTGGTCAGGTTGGTTAAGGGCACAGCCTGAGAGGCAAAGTGGGGAATAAATCCCCGCTAATAACCAGCTATTCCCAGTAAGGCTGGTACCTGCTTCTTGCTGTTAGGACGTGGCCAATTTTGTATGGCCTCGACTTTATTGACTTGGGGTTTTATCACTCCGCTCCCAATGGTGTACCCAAGATATTTGGCCTCTTCCTGTCCAATGGTACACTTCTTTGGGTTTGCCATAAACCCAGCTTCCCGGATAGAGTCTAGGACTGCTTGCACTTTTGGCAGATGTGAGGCCCAATCTGGGCTATGGATAACTACAAGCTGCAGCATACTTCTGATGAGGCCTCAGAATCTGGTCCATTTTCCGTTGAAAGGTTGCCGGGGCATTCTATAACCCAAACTGCATGCTTTTATACTGGAATGCCCCATCTGGGGTTACAAACGCGGTTTTCTCCGATTTAGCCAAGGGAATTTGCCAATACCCTTTTGTGAGATCGAGAGTTGTCATGTACCGGGCTGTTCCCAGCCGGTCGATTAACTCATCGATACGTGGCATGGGGTAGGTGTCAAGTTTTGTAACTTTGTTCAGTTGTCGAAAATCATTACAAAAACGCCAGCTCCCATCCGGTTTAGGCACTAAGACTATAGGACTGGACCAATCACTTTGGGATTCCTCTATCACTCCCAACTTAATCATTTTCTGTACTTCCTTCCGTATTGCCTCCCGTCAGGCCTCTGGGATGCGATAGGGTTTTAGCTTCACCCTTTCACCAGGCGGGGTAATAATATCATGCTCTACCCCAGAGGTTTGTCCCGGCAGCTCAGAGAAAACCTCTTTCTTGTGAAGCTCAAACTCCTTAACCTCCTGTTGTTGGGGCTTTGACAGGGTGACTGCTATTCCAACCTCAGGAATCATGCAATCAGACTGAGCTGGTGACAATGTTTCTGCGACTAGGGATTCCCTATCCCTCCAGGCTTTCAACAGATTGATGTGATAGATCTTGCAAAATTGTGGAATTATACTGCGCAGGTCTCAATGTGTATGTGAATTAATAGGATAGTGAAAAATGCAAATTAATTCTAAAAAAGTTAATGCTGCTGCAACAAAATATGTCAGATATAAAAATAAGCTGTGCTGCACATATGATAATAATCAGATGAAAACAATATTATCATGCACACAAAATCACCAGTGCAAACACAATTAGTGATGAAAATAAATTAATATTAAATCAGTGTATTATAACAAAAGTCCATAAAATCCGAATCTTGTGTTATCCGAAGTAACCTGAATGAAAAAGTGCCAAACAAGTCCAAGGAAACCGTGTCTGATAGCAGGATATATGAGACCCTCCACCTCTTATCTCCTATCTGCTTACCGACTCCAGTTGATCTCTGAGAAATGAGATCACATGCGCGTCTGGCCCAGCAGCCCTGCTTTAAACTGTCTGGAGTTTCCTGGATCCTCTTATGCATAAGTGCCTCCTTAATATTCTCAAGCAAGTCTCCCCACATCGGATGGCCCAAAAGGAGAAAAGATGCCAACATAGAGTAGTACTGTACTTAAAATGTATTAAATAAAACAGGTTGCACTCACATGTTAGTAGAATAAAAGTTGCGTGTAATAAAAATGATAGCCGGCCGGCTCTCCTATCTGCCCGTCCTTCCGGATGGCAGCGAGGTATACAATGGTGACGTCAGCACGCCGCTCCTCCCTACGCCGTTTCATCAAATCGCTGACTTCTTCCAGGGGCACAAGCGGCGTGCTGACTCGCCACTACTTATTCGTTTACAATGCCCAGGACCGCCCAGCTCTGAGATCCAGGAATCATGGGCCTGGATCCACCATCTTTATGTAACGCCACACTGCTAACCTTACACTAACTACAACCACAGCTGGTTCTTTCCCTTACTACTGCAATCCGTTTCTATGGAAATCCTCTCACTTCCTGTACAGGCCTGCGCTCCACGCTGGTAGCGGAAGTGCGCCACCTAGCGGCACTTCCTGATGCGCTTCAGCGCGGCCTATTTAAACCCCCAGCACTGACAGTATGGCGTTCCTATATTCTGGCAGGACGCCACTGTCAGCTGGGGTTCCAACCCCACCTGTATTGAACAACCATCTCCTCATACTGGACCACCAGGATTCCTAACAGGGCTGAACGGCTTACATCAACCAGGTCCAGATCTGCAGCATGTCCATCCATTCTCAGCAACCTATAACCGCAAGTACTCTGCTTATGCTTCCAAGTAAAATGCAGCGCTCTCCATGCAATATGCTTTGCTCTCATGCCTGTATCCACTATTAATCTTACCAAGTATTTTGCAGCGCTGTCCATGCCTCACGCTTTGCTCTCATGCCTGTGTACACACTCAATGTTACCAAGTATCATGGACTGCTTCTAAGCCCGAACTACAGCTCTCATGTCTATGTTGATTGCTTTTGATACCAATTACTGTGCACCGCTCCCCATGCTTGATCGTTTGCTCTCATGCCTGACTTCACTACTAATCATATTAAGTATTATGGAGCCTTCCTCAAGTCTGATCTACAACTCTCTTGTTTAAGCTCACTGCTAATTCTTACCAAATACTATGGAGCTCTACCAATGCCTGATTGTTTCCTCTCATGTCATTTTGCACTACTATTATTACTAACTACTGTGGATTGCTTCTCATACCTACTCAGTGCCATAGATACTACTTCTAATGTAATAAGTAACATTCTGGATTGTATTCCATACCTACTGAATACCTTACTTACCGTTTCCATTAAGAACTAAGTATTGCGGATTGCCCCTCATGCCAGTCACTGCCTTATATGCTATTTATAATGAGATTCACCTACCTCTCCTCACTACTTCAGATTCCACTCATGTCTGCCAACTACTGTCTATCAATTATTGAACTATACAAGAAAAACAAAAAACTGCGCTACAACACAATAGTCTCACGGCAGCAGCTAACGTGCGAAGTACACAACAAACATAAAAAACAAAAAGCTGCGCCAATAAAATGTTAAATCAAACCCCTACTTAAAAAAACAGGGATTAGCAGGAAGTCCAAAATAGTCCATAAGCCCATAAGCAGAGGCTAAATGATGTCATTTCTCAACACTCAAAAAAATTTTGGTTCCATAAGATTTGCTTGGCACTGAAATGATGGATCTGATCCTCCAATCACCCGGTGACATGCATACATATAGTGAGGTCCCTCCACCGTAAAAGTGAGCCTCTTACCAGATGGTAAGTAACCAGAGCAGTTGGCTATAGCCCAGCCACGGCCTTTAGTTCCCCAGGGATCTCAGGTGAAAGACAGCAGCGTCACAATCGTTTTGATCTCAATCACTCCAAGGCAGGAAATAGTATGAAAGAAAGGACGCATATAGCGTAATACCGTTGGGTAACAAAATTTAATTAAAAGTAATGTACTTACAACAAGATGAAATTAAAACAGCATGTGTTTAAAAAGTAGAAATGCCGGCCGGCATACAGGAGCCCTCCTCCCGAGCGTGGTGACGTCACTGACGTTAGCCTCCCAGACGCGTTTCGTCACAAGTGGGACGTTCTTTATAATTATTGAACTATTCCTAAGAGTCAATTCATAAGAATGAGAAGAAATTGTACAACTTTGGAGGATTATGAAACACAAGCAGGCATTCTAAAAAATAGATTGCTGGAGAAGGGATACGATCCCAGAGTGTTGGAAACTACCTTTAAGGAAGTAGCAGAAATGGACAGACCACAATTGTTAGATTCCACTTCCAAGTCTAGTCAGGACAGGCCAATGGTACCATTCATTACTACGTATTCCACTCAGCACTTTATGATTAGAAAACTAATCAAAACACATTGGCACCTGTTAGGTAACGATAGGATCATCAAAACATTTTTACCCACCAACCCACAGGTAATATTCAGAGGTGTACCTTTCCTAAGGGATAAAGTAGCACCCAATGTGGTGGACCCTCCTACTAAGAAAGTATCTTTTTTTCCAAAGAGGCATCACGGGTTACCATCAATGCCATAGATGCCAGGTGTGTACGTTAAATAAGAGCAAATCCAAAAAAACCTTATCATTCTTTTCAAGTAGTACTTCTAAAGAACATAAGATAGAGCCTTTTATCACCTGTAGTTCAACTGGTGTCGTCTATTTATTGCAATGTCCATGTGGACTGCAATATATAGGCAGAACCAAACGATCAATGCAAGTTAGATTGGGTGAACACATCGCCAATATTAAATCTGGTTTCCCTCAACATTCAGTATCCAATCACTATGATCAGTATCATAATCGGAACCCAGCGGGTACACTCTTTTTGGGGATCGATACATTTTGATCCTCATTGGAGAGGAAGTTCCCTGGTCAGGGAACTGTCCAGGCTAGAAATAGCCTGGATCTATCGGGTCCGTACCTATACCCCGTATGGGTTAAATGTGGATACGGATGTAAACGCATTTATTGATAATGGATAGATTGGCCCTCAGGTTTTGTTTCATATATTTACATGTTTTTCAATAAAATAGTTCATTTTTTGTAAACCAGCTCTGAGATCTGGGTATATCTGGGTCTCATCGATATTATTTTTCCCTGTTCATATATAAACCCATGACCAATTATCAGGCATTTAATTTTTATTTTTGCTCAATATTTGCCTACCTTTATGAAGGTTAGTAATAAGGGTCCATCTGCTGATTCATCACGACCCTTCTCCTTTCTTATGTACATAACTGTTTTCTATTGGCTATCCTCATGGTCAATTTGAAATATAATGTCAGTATGAATTTATGTACATATGATATTTTTTCTATACTGTATATGCTTTCTGCCACTATGCGCATCATATCAACAATTGCGCGCATATATATCATATACAGTAATTTACCTCATAGATATTTATTTTTTACTTTTTTCCTATTTTTTACTTTTTTATAAATGCAACTTAAGGATACAATGTGCAATGGGCACAGGGATCTGACCCTGATGTATATTGGCACTTATATTTTACTTATTCAAATTTTAAATATAATATTTAGTTTTAATCTGATCTGATTTGCGATGCTCATTCGATCTGACGAGAGATCATCTCTGTTCGGTCGAGCGAGATATTGCTCAGGTCATTATTATTTAGGTCGACCGTTTCCATGTGAATGGATCACATTATTAATATATATAATGTCCTGACAGTCGACCGCTGATGATGCATTTTATCTCAGTATATATTATATATTACTATTGGCAAGGATCCCTTACTAAAGATGGTGGATCCACGCCCGTGATTCCTGGATCTCAGAGCTGGGTGGTCCTGGGCATTGTAAACGAATAAGTAGTGGCGAGTCAGGCGTAGGGAGGAGCAGGAGATAGGAGATAAGAGGTGGAGGGTCTCATCTATCCTGCTATCAGACACGGTTTCCTTGGACTTGTTTGGCACTTTTTCATTAAGATTACTTTGGATAACACAAGAATTGGATTTTATGGACTTTTGTCATAATACACTGATTTAATATTAATTTATTTTCATCACTAATTGTGTTTGCACTGGTGATTTTGTGTGCATGAGAATATTGTTTTCATCTGATTATTATCCTATATGCAGCGCAGCTTATTTTTATTTACCGGTTTTGATGTGATAGATCTGTTCGGGCTTTCGCCTTCCTGGTTGTCTGACCTTGTAATTCACTTCGCTCACTTTTTTCAATATCTCGTAGGGGCCTTGCCATTTGGCGAGGAACTTGCTCTCAACTGTAGGGATAAGTACCAATACCCTATCCCCCGGGGAGAAGGTACGGGTCTTGGCCCCACGGTTTTACACTCTCTGTTGTGCCAACTGTGCTTGGGCCAAATGTTCCTTTACGATTGGCATTACCTGTGTAATTCTATCTTGCATCAGGGCGACATGCTCAATCACACTCCTGTGGGCAGAACTCTCACTTTCCCAAGTTTCCCTGGCGATATCCAACAGCCCTCTTGGGTGTCTCCCATAGAGCAACTCGAAGGGTGAAAAACCTGTAGAGGATTGGGGTACCTCCCTAATGGCAAACATTAAATAGGGAATAAGACAGTGCCAATCCTTTCCATCTCTATCCACCACCTTCTTTAACATTTGTTTAAGGGTTTTGTTGAAACTTTCAACCAACCCATCTGTTTGGGGGTAATACACTGATGTACGCAATTGTGTCACTTTGAACAACTTGCACAGTTCTTTCATAACCTGGGACATAAAGGGTGTACCTTGGTCCTTAACCACTTAAGCCCCGGACCAAAATGCAGGTAAAGGACCAGGCCCCTTTTTGTGATTCGGCACTGCGTCGCTTTAACTGACAATTGCGCGGTCGTGCGACGTGGCTCCCAAACAAAATTAGCGTCCTTTTTTTCCCACAAATAGAGCTTTCTTTTGGTGGTATTTGATCACCTCTGTGGTTTTTATTTTTCGTGCTATAAACAAAAATAGAGCGACAATTTTGAAAAAAATTCAATATGTTTTACTTTTTGCTATAATAAATATCCCCCAAAAATATATATATATAAAAAGAAAACATTTTTCCTGAGTTTAGGCCGATACGTATTCTTCTACATATTTTTGGTAAAAAAAAAATCTCAATAAGCGTTTATCGGTTGGTTTGCGCAAAATTTATAGCGTTTACAAAATAGGGGATAGTTTTATTTAATTTTTATTAATTTTTTTTTTTTTACTACTAATGGCAGCGATCAGCGATTTTTTTCATGACTGCGACATTATGCGGACACTTCGCACAATTTTGACACATTTTTGGGACCATTGTCATTTTCACAGCAAAAAATGCATTTAAAATGCATTCTTTATTGTGGAAATTACAGTTGCAGTTTGGGAGTTAACCACAGGGGGCGCTGAAGGGGTTATGTTTCACCTAGTGTGTGTTTACAACTGTAGGGGGGTGTGGCTGCAGGAGTGACGTCATCGATTGTGTCTCCCTATAAAGGGGATGACACAATCGATGCAGCCGCCACAGTGAAGCACAGGGAAGCCGTGTTTACACACGGCTCTCCCCGTTCTTCAGCTCCGGGGACCGATCGCGGGACCCCAGCGGCGATCGGGTCCGCGGGTCCCGCGGTCCCGGTCCCAGAGCTTCGGACCGACCCACGGCTGGGTAGATGTACAGGACATGTCGGTACGTCCATCTGCCTAGCCGTGCCATTCTGTGGACGTATATCTACAGGCGGCGGTCCTTAAGTGGTTAAGCAGTTCTTTACAAATACCCATGCGGCTAAAAACAAGAGATGGCTCTTTGGCTATGGTTTTGGCCGAGTTATTTCGGAGAGGAATCGCCTCCGGATAACGGGGGGTATAGTCCAATATAACCAAAATGTACTTATGCCCCCTAGCGGACTTCACTATTGGACCTACCAAATCCATGGTGATCCTCTCAAAGGGAACCTCAATGATGGGAAGGGGTACTAGCGGGTTATGTGGCATAGGTGCCGACATCTAACACACAGGGCAGGAGGAACAATAAGTTTCCTTCATGACCCGAGGCCAATAAAATCTCTGCAACACTCTCTCTCGGGTTTTCTCTGTCCCCAGATGACCTCCAAGAATGTGCCCATGGGCCAACTCTAACACCAACTTCCTGTAAGGTTTGGGCACCACAAGTTGCTCAATGGTTTCTTCTGCCCTTTGAGCCACCCGATCGAGTAGGTCCCTTTCCATGATGAAGTATGGGTAAGTGCAGGTCGTACCTGGGTTCACTAACTCGCCATCTATTTTCACAACGTTTTCCCGTGCCTTTATTAGGGTGAGGTCTTTTAACTGTTCGGTGGCAACGTTTTCTCTGTGAACTTCGAGATCAGAAAACTCTACAGACTGCCTGTTTTCGTCTGAGGATGTTGGCTCCTCCCCAGTTTCTTGAGTCTCCCCTGCCAATACCGACAAGGGGAATTCTGGAGAGTCCTCACCACTCATAGAGGAATTCTGGTTATCGGATTCCTGGTATGTAGAGGCACCAGTGGGGGGGCTCAGGTTAATCCCATAGTTCCCAGAACTTTAGAAAATCCCTTCCCACAATGGCATCATGTGGTAAGTGAGACACTAACCCCACCGGATGAGAGAGGGTACCTTTGGAGGTCTCAAAACACACTGTAGTCACAGGATACTCTCGGGTGTCCCTATGCACACAAATAACAGCTACCTTGTTATTCCCAGAGACCTCTGTAGTAACTAATTCAGCCCGCATTCTCCACCAACTGTGACGGGTTAGCCCAGCAGCGTGTGTGTGTGTGTGACCCCCTGGAAGGGTTCAGCACACAAAAAACATTAGGCACAGCAGACAGTGGTAGGAGGAAAACAAAAAGGTGCGATTTTATTTGAACTATATACAAATAAAAATATGACAGAAAACAAAAGAAATACAAAAATAAATCCTGGTCAACTTGACCTGCTTGCTATAAACGTTGGTGTCCCTAACTAACAACTGGGTACAGCCTTGTGCTGCCCCAGTCCCTGACTCCCTGCTGTTTAAATCTCTTAGCAATAGCATTAGCCACACAGGCTTGGTCTCACCGCACAGACATCACACTCCCCAGACTATCCACACAGATCTGGTTCCAGGTTGGAGCATATCTCTCTGCATGCTGGGAGTTTTTGTAGAGGACCTTATGAGCCCACCTAATTCAGCTGGGCTCATCAAGTCTTCTCAGCAGGACTCCCAGCACTCCCCCTAGAGGTATAAACTGGCATAAAGCCTGAACCTAGGAGATATATACACTGCATCCTGGATGCAACCAGGGAATTTAACCTGCCTACTGCCACACTAAGTAGTAATGTTTTTTACTTCTATCCTATTTTACATTTTTGCCACGCATCTGAAAGTCCTCCTGGGACTAGAGAACTACAGTAACTGACATCTGTCTGAGCTGGTTTCTGTAAGCCAATCTCCTTCTCCCCTCATCTTTTGCCTTTAAACCTCACAAGCCTTTTTTGTAGTGCTTTCTTTGGCTTTTGTGTTTCCCCAAGGTGAGAGGATCTACTAGGGCACCTTAGATAGGGAGGGGGCTGGTATGATTTATACACAAGGCCTTAAACATACAGGTTGTGTAGGAATGTTGAATCTATTAGCATTGCGCTTAAACACCAAGAATTAAGATGGATAGTGCGGCTACTTAAAAAAACAATATAAATCAATAGGTGAAAAGTCAATAAGTGATGAGCAAATATATAACTATTTCACATTAGCGCTCATAAAATATATATATATGTTCTTGCAATTCCATGTAGAACATAAACGACAGTCCTCTTGAAACCTGCAATGTGCAAAAATCTAATTCACACTGATTCCTTCACCACAGTGAAAAACGGGAGTTTGACTCCCTTAAGAAATAGGCTCAACAGGTGCTGTTGCCATTCAATCTCGTGTTTGACAAATAAGCTCAAAGATATTAATGAAGAGCTGCTGTGAACGCCACAATCCTGTTCAAATGCCTGATTTAAATCTTTGAATTTGATCTAGAGCAGATTGCCATCCAATTGGTTCTTTGTCCGGCTGCTGCTGTCATGAATAAGGACTGTTGCGTATGGTAGGGATCATGGACCTTCCATGCTGGATGGCGGTGTACGGAGAGCATCCACGCAGTTAGGGTTGCCACCTCATCCCTTTAAAACAAAACACATATGAATTACACAGGTTCTGTGGCTGATTAAGGTGGTAATTGAACTCAAGTGGAGCCTTATCTAAATTAAATTAGCCTCAGAACCTGTGTAATTCATATGTGTTCTGTTTTAAAGGGATGAGGTGGCAACCCTACACGCAGTAACACATAGAATCACAGGAGACAGCCTGAAAGACACTGGGGGTACAGAGATCACACTGGGGGATGCTTACAAACAAACACTAAGAACAAGGCTCATGTGGCTACAGGATCACTAGGAGCAGAGCTTTTTTTCTAAGAAAATAGGTGCAGGAACTCAACCACGACCCCGTTCATATTTCACAAACAGTAGAAGGGTCTTAAAGGGGCATTAAATACCAGGATTGCATTCCATACAGAGTGCAGAATTCAGGGGGTTACATGCAGAGTGCAGAGCTGTCACTTGTAAACACAGAAACCAGACTTCTGTGTTTACAAGTGATTGTGGTGAGCAGGCACCAAAGGGTCTGAGCCAGAGGTGGTGGAACTGAGTTCCCCCTGAAAAAAAGCCCTGACTAGGAGTAAAGTGGTTACTCTAAGGTCAGGCACACAAGGAAGCAAAACCCCACCAGGTAACCTGGCTCTAGGAACACTAGCTGTTGCTTAACCAAAAAGCGATACTACTAATCTTAATCTGTGCTTCCCACATAAGTATGGCTTTATTATTAGGATGGTTTTAAGACATTTCATGGTAACAATGCATTTCACACAAATGTAGCAACTTGTAGATACAGTGCCCACTCCCTGCATGCTGAACTGCTATGGTATATATATATATTAGTGCTGTCAAGCGATTAAAATTTCTAATAGCGATTAATTGCATTAATGTCATAGTTAACTCACGATTAATCGCGCGATTAAGGAGGTTTACCCTTTAAAACATTTTTTTTTTTGTTTTCTTATTTATTTTATTTTTTTTTATAATATTAAATTGTGTTTTTTTATTTTTTTACATTTTGATCACTTTTATTGCTGTCACAAGGAATGTAAACATCCCTTGTGACAGCAATAGGTGGTGACAGGTACTCTTTATGGAGGGATCGGGGTCTAAAAGACCTCCGAGCCCTCCTTTGCACTTCAAAGTATTCAGATCGCCGAAAACGGCGATTCTGAATACTGTGTACTTTTTTAAATCCGGCGCCATTGGCAGCCGAGAAACTCGGAAGTGACGTCATGACGCCGCTTCCGTGGTTTCAATGCGGAGACTGAATCAAAGCCGTTTACGGCTTAGTGTCAGTCTCCGCCTGAACACAGAACGCGGCGGATGGAGGATCGGGTCTCCCGGTGGGACGGGAGGCCCGGTCAGAGCGGCGAATGGCGGCGGGAGGGGGGGGTGTCCCCTCCCGCTCCTCCGGCATAACAACCGAGTGGCTTTTAGCCGCATCGGTTGTTATGTTTGGATAGCCGATCGCCCGCTCTAAACAACGGTACCGGGATGATGCCTGCGGCTGCAGGCATCATCCCGGTATAACCCCCGAACGCCGCCTCGTTAATCGCGCGATCAAAAAATTGACGGCGTTAACACGGGTTTGTGTTAACGCCGTTAATAACGCGTTTAACTGACAGCACTAATATATATATATATATAAAATAAAAAATTATCGCATCCACTTACTCATTAATAATTCAGATGCAGCAACCTAATTACAGAAATTAACAGTGGTTTTGTTAAGATACAGATGACAGTCACCAAAGGGTAGGTAAAAAGTAGTTGGGAGTTGCTGTGAATGTGGGTGGTTTGCCTGCTGGGACCCCGGCCACTGGGGTGCCAACAAGTGAGCAATGTATTTCAAAATCTGCTAATGTTTTTAACCATTCCTATTGATGTTACCAAAGGTCCCAGGATCACTTCTGAGGTGTTTTAATTGTATTGATGATCTTTCTTTCTTCATTGCTTCATTGTTGTCTATATTCTGTAGCCGATGAAAACTATATATTTCACCTGTATTCAGTAAATGTATTATTGCATGCTGTGGAGCTACTTATTTAGCAAGCATGATATTAACATCAATTTATTAAATTTACATAAGGGCCCTTTCACACGGGGCGGATCAGTAATGATCCGCCTCCGTGTGTCCGTCAGCTCAGCGGGGATCGCTCTATAAAATCCCAGCTGAGATTGTCGGCTGACAGGGCGGTCCCTGCACACTGTGCAGGGACTGCCCTGTCTTTTCTCCGCTCTTCCCTATGGGGGGATCAGATGAACACGGACCGTGTGTCCGTGTTCATCCAATCCGATCTGCAGACGGAAGAAAAAATAGGATTTTCTTCTGTCCGCAAAATCGGATCTTTGCGGAGGCTGGTGATTACGGGTGTCAGCGGATGTTCATCCGCTGACACCCGCAATCACATAGGGACCAATGTATGTCCCGTTTTCATCCGCAAACCGATGGATGACAATGCGGACATACGGTCCGCACATGTGAAAGGGGCCTAACTCTATTGGTTTTGTCCATAGTATCCTCCAATGAACACCAGCGTTTGTTGTTGTTTTTATGGCAGACTTATAAATACAGATATTAGCAATTGTGATAGATGTCCACTGAATTCTACAATGTAAGCTTATATTAATCTATGTAAAACTACAACTCCTGGGAAGAGTAGCAGCAATGCTATCCTTCTATTTAACATCTTGTATTTACATTCTGCTGGAAGGACCTTTTATAGACATTGCTGGGCAGTCAGAGAGATCTACAAGTTATTACCTACCTTCTTTATGTAACTGTTACTATTGGCCTTATATTGATAAAAGTTTAAATATAGTGTGATATTGCTTTTGCTGTGATTAATAAAAGCAATATCACACTATATTCCACTCTCATGCTTATTTTCCATGAACAAACCTGGCCCATGTCTATCCATCCACTTCACTGAGATACGCTGACACTAGGAGGAAGGAGATATTTGGGGCGATTCAGGAAACACTTAGGCCCCATACACACGAGAGGATTTATCCGCGGATACGGTCCAGCGGACCGTATCTGCGGATAAATCCTCTCGAGGATTTCAGAAGATTTCTATGCGATGGCGTGTACACACCATCGCATTGAAATCCGCGCCGAAATCCTCTGGCGATGACGTGTCGCGCCGTCGCCACGATTATGACGCGGCGACGGGCGCGACGCTGTCATATAAGGAATTCCACGCATGCGTCAAATCATTACGACGCGTGCGGGGAATCCCTTTGGACGGATGGATCCGGTGAGTCTGTACAGACGAGCGGATCCATCCTTTGGGATGGACTTCAGCAGATGGATTTGTTGAGCATGTCAGCAAATATTCATCTGCTGAAAATCCATCCCAGGGGAGATTTATCCGCGGATAAATATCCGCCGGAGTGTACACACCATAGAATCTATCCGCTGAAACCCATTCGATGGGATTTATCTGCGGATAGATTTTATGGTGTGTACGGGGCCTCAAGGCAGACCATTTGAAGGATCCCAGCATGATTAAGGAGTTCTCAAGGCTGATCACACCACAGGCATCTGGTGAGTAGAACTCCTAAGGGAGACCTATATGAGAAGATCTTTGTTTGGATGCTGTTGGAGTCCACCACTGCACAGGAATTACAATGATTTAATGAGACTTTTCATGCTAATGATTTTTTTGTGAATGGACATGTTTTAAATGATTTTTTCTCAATTTTATTCATTAACATCTCAGTGAGGTTATGTGCATTACACTCATGGTTCATGATGTAGATTTGCACTCGCTTCCTCAGCAGAGGGGTAATTTCAGATCACCTTAGCGCTGTTAGTGTTTCCTTACAGAGACACATATTTTATTGATTCGGTACTGCACTGCCCGGCTGCTGCTGACCTTGGCCTGCTTCCCAGACTTGCTTTGCCTGCTAACTCCCTTGTTATCTGGATGCCGCTGGTCGCTGTCTGCATACCGGCTCTGCTACCATCTCCTGGTACCAAGTGGCTTTAGTATCCTTTTCTTAAGACTGGCACCCTCAGCTTCATCCACCTAAGAGTGGACTTCACCAGCCAGCTACTCCGACACTCGTGCCACTCCGTGCCCTCGCACTCTCTGTCTCCTTCAGGAGTGTTGGGCAGGAGGTGCAAGAGAGGCCTCACAACATTTTTGTCATCACCAGGTACATGATAGCTTAATTCCAGGCAGATTAGAGCTGCAAAATTTGGTTGTTACCAGCACATGGTAAGGGATGGGCTATCTGTTCGACTCGAACATTGCCTGTTCGCCCGTTCCCTGAACAGCGAACAATTCGGGGCGTTCGCGGAAAATTAGAAAAGCCGCGGAACACCCTTTAAAAGTCTATGGGAGAAATCAAAAGTGCTAATTTTAAAGGTTAATATGCAAGTTATTGTCATAAAAAGTGTTTGGGGACCTAGGTCCTGCCCCAGGGGACATGTATCAATGCAAAAAAAGTTTCAAAAACTGCATTTTTTTTGGGGAGCAGTGATTTTAATAATGCTTAAAGTTCCTTGCTGGAGAATGGATCATCGCTGGACATCGAGAATGGATTACAAAGCTGGACAGACTGGATTACATCGCTAGAATGTTTTTTTTATTTTTAATAAAGGACTTGTCCCAAGCCATCTCCTGTCATTTTTAACATTTTCACACTTTTTCTTTGTGAAATGGTAGGGGTACAATGTAGGGGGTGGGCTGGTTCTGGAGTTCCTCTTTATTAAAGGGGGCTTCCAGATTCCAATAAGCCCCCCGCCCGCAGACTCCCACAACCACCGGGCAAGGGTTGAAGGGATGAGGCCCTTGTCCACATCAACATGGGGACATCCTGGTACGGTTAAGGAGGGGGCACTCTCTCATCCCCCTTTTTTTCCTGCAGCCTGCCAGGTTGTGTGATCAGATAAGGGTCTGGTATGGATTTTTGGGGGGAACCCCATGCCATTTTTTTTTATTTTGGTGCGGGTTTCCCCTCAAAATCGATACCAGACCTGAAGGGCCTGATATGGAATTTGGGGGGACCCCACGCTTTTTAAAAAAAAAAATTGGTTCAGGGTTCCCCTTAATATTCATACCAGACCCAAAGGCAGTGGTGGCTGGTGCTCAACATTTTTGGGGGGGCGCAAACAAAAAAAATTGTAGCCTCACTGTGCCCATCAAATGCAGCCACTGTGCCATCAATTGTCACCACTGTGCCATGCCATCAAACGCAGCCATGCCATCAAATGCACCCACTGTGCCATGCCATCAAACGCAGCCACTGTGGCATCAATTGTCACCACTGTGCCATGCCATCAAACGCAGCCACTGTGCCATCAATTATAACCACTGTGCCATTTCATCAAATGCAGTCACTATGCCAACAATTCGCACCACTGTGCCATGCCATCAAACGCAGTCACTGTGCCATGCCATCAAACGCAGTCACTGTGCCACTGCCATCAATTGTCACCACTGTGCCATGCCATCAAACGCAGCCACTGTGCCCCTCAATTGTCGCCACTGTGCCAATTGTCACCACTGTGCCCTTTAATTGTCGCCACTGTGCCCTTTAATTTTTGCCACTGTGCCCATTGTCACCACTGTGCCCTTTGTCACCACTGTGCCCATTGTTGCCACTGTGCATGTCACTGTGCCCTTTAATTGATGCCACTGTGCCCTTTGTCGCCACTGTTCCCTTTGTCACCACTGTACCCATTGATGCCACTGTGCCTTTTGTCACCTCTGTGCCCATTGTCGCCGCTGTGCCCTGTAAAATGCACTTACCTTTCTGCTTCCTTGTCCTTCGATGTCCTCTCCCACCCTCAATGACGCTTCAGCCAATCAGGTTACTGATAACCAGAGCCGCTGGCTCTGATAGGCACTTCTGCACAGCCAACCAGCTGCCGTTATTCAGATAGCCGGCGCCATATGTCTGGCCATCTGAATAGACCAGCGGCAGCTGGCCACAATATTTGCGAGAGCCAGAGGGGGCGGCGCTGCAGAACGACATTTTTAAAGTCTTAAAGGGCCCTTTTTTTTCTCTTTTTTTTTATGACTACAGGAGGAGGGCGGCGCCCGGGCGCCCCCTATGGACGGGCCGCCACTGCCCAAAGGGCCTGGTAGTGGACTAAGGGGGGAACCCATGCTGTTTTTTTCAATGACTTTGATCTGTATCGCCGGGACCCGACAATTCATTATAGCCGCGAGTAGTTTTAAATGACTTTTTTTCCTTTTAGAAATGTCATTTTGTGCAGGGACTTTTCTAAGCACGGGAAACATGCGCTACTTTACAGGCATACTATAGACACCCCCAGGTATGAAATGTAAAATATTTCACTTTTATTGTTTCACTTTAAGCATTATTAAAATCACTGCTCCCCTGGGGCAGGACCCAGGTCCCCAAACACTTTTTATGACAATAACTTGCATATTAACCTTTAAAATTAGCACTTTTGATTTTTCATGTTCGTGTCCCATAGACTTTAACGGTGTTCGAACACATTTTTTGCCTGTTCGCATGTTCTGCTACAAACCAAACCGGGGGGGTGTTCGGCTCATCCCTATTTGCAAATAAGAAATGCTACTTTTATAGTTGCTTTGGTACTGGACACATCATCTGTGCACAAGTTTTGCTATGTACTGAATAAAACAAATTATAAGCATAATGTGTTGAAGGCAGATTATACATAAGAAGATTTATATGCATGCAGCAATGGGTAATGTGCTTCTGCAAACAGCTCATAACTATACTTTAAGAGCAAACTGAGTAGAATTTCTTACTCCCGTTGGTGTCACAAAGCAACTCAATGTAAACCCAGGGGTTGCCAATAAATGTCTGTATGCCTGGAAGAAGCAGAGTATTGTTAACATGAGGAAGACTATCATCCAGATCAGTTTGCCTTAGACATATGGATTCTTTGTTTACTACCTGTTTCCAGAATAGATATATGGAAAGCAGTGTTATGCTCTCAAAGCCAATCTTTAGGCAATCAGATAAGTACACAGATAACATACATATATCGGAACTGTTTTACCTACCAAGGGATTTGTAATTCATTTCACACAATCTTCTACACCAGACACTACTAATCATCCAGGTTCTGTATTCTCTAAGATTTCTCCAAAGACTACACTGCAGTTGAACAATACAGCGTGGTCTACGAGCAGCCCAAGCCTATGATTGTGCAAAAAAGAAGCACCAGCACATTGCTCCCTCTACCTGCTGGAAGCTCTCGATGTGAAATGGACCAAAATGGACTGCACTGCATCTGATTCGGTACTATGCCTTGTCCACAACATGCATTGACAGTAGGTAGAGGAGCTGCTGAAAGAGGGAGGACGGTGTGACGGAAGCGGATATCAAATCCTTGCCCTCCTTGCCAACTTGTGACAAAGGACTGGCCAATCTCACACCGCGCTGTCACTTGCGTAACAATGCCACTCAAAGCTGCACCCTTTACAAAGATTTCCCAGCTTGCAGGACCCAATCTAGGTGCCAGCAGCCTGAAAGCGATTATATAATATACAATAATTAAGCAATTAACCCTTTAGCTACCACTGTCTTTTAACAGAGAGGCGGAAACTCATAATCATAGCAATGTAATCAATCAGAAGCAACCATACAAAAAAGCGCTATTTGGGCCAAGTCTTGTGCGGACAAAATGAACAGGCAAAAATCAAAATAAGCAGATTGCTTATTTGTTTTTTTTGCCCTGTACACATTTCTATCACATCTCTCCTGGTGTCTTCTTCCACATACCAGCTTATTGGGCACATGTAGGACGCAAAGTTGTATTCCCACTGTCATGTACATCCCGGTTTCCTGGCGCCAAATTTTTTTTGCTGTTGTCATAATCTTAGCAATGCCAATTATGATTCTTGAATAAACGTCTGTTAGGCCGGGTACTCACGACCAAACATGTATGGTGAAAGCGGTCCGTCGGACCGTTTTCACCATACATGTCTGCCAGAGGGCTTCTGTACGATGGTTGTACACACCATCGTACAGAAGTCCGCGCGTAAACAATACGCGGGGCGTGTCCGCGGTGTCGCCGCGTCGATGACGCGGTGTCGCCGCGACAATGACGCGGCGACGTGGGCGGCCCGCCTTTAAAATGCTTCCACGCATGCGTCGAAGTCATTCGACGCATGCGAGGGACGGCGGGCGCCTGGACATGTACGGTAGGTCTGTACTGACGACCGTACATGTCCGAGCGGCCAGAATTCCAGCGGACTGTTTTAAAACAAGTCCAGGAATATTTGTCTGCTGGGAAAAGGCCCGGCGGGCAAATGTTTGCTGGAATTCGGCCCGCTCGCGCCCACACACGACCAAACATGTCTGCTGAAACTGGCCTGCGGGCCAGTTTCAGCAGACATGTTTGCTCGTGAGTATGGGGCCTAACACGCACTGTCACCACAGACAGGTATGTACAGCGATTTATTGTATACAGTAGTACTCTTTAGGAGACAGGGATTAGCATTAAAAGCCTTAACTACTAGCCGACCGCGCACCGTCATTATACGGCGGCAGGTCGGCTCTCCTGGGCGAGAGCCCGTAGCTATACAGCGGCTCTTTGAGCCGCCACTATGGGGCGCGCACCCCCCGCTCGCCCCCGACTCCCGTGCGTGTGCCCGGCGGGCTCGATCGCCGCCGGGCACACGCGATCGCTCGTTACAGAGCGGGGACCGGGTGCTGTGTGTAAACACACAGCTCTCGGTCCTGTCAGCGGGGGAAATGCTGATCCTCTGTTCATACAATGTATGAACAGAGGATCAGTGTTTCCCCTAGTGAGGCCACCCCCCCCCCCCAAAGTAAGATAACACACAGGGACATTCTTAACCCCTTCCCTGCCCCCTAGTGTTAACCCCTTCACTGCCAGTGGCATTTTTATAGTAATCCAATGCATTTTTATAGCACTGATCGCTATAAAAATGCCAATGGTCCCAAAAATGTGTCAAAAGTGTCCGAAGTGTCCGCCATAATGTCGCAGTACCGAAAAAAAATCGACGATCGCCGCCTTTAGTAGTAAAAAAATATATTAATAAAAATGCCATAAAAATACCCCCGATTTTGTAAACGCTATAACTTTTGCGCAAACCAATCAATAAACGCTTATTGCGATTTTTTTTTTTTTTTACGAAAAATATGTAGAAGAATACGTATCGGCCTAAATTGAGGAAAAAAAATGGTTTTTTTATATATTTTTGGGGGATATTTATTATAGCAAAAAGTAAAAAATATTAATTTTTTTCAAATTTGTCGCTCTATTTTTGTTTATAGCGCAAAAAATAAAAACCGCAGAGGTGATCAAATACCACCAAAAGAAAGCTCTATTTGTGGGAAAAAAAGGACGCCAATTTTGTTTGGAAGCCACGTCGCACGACCGCGCAATTGTCAGTTAAAGCGGCGCAGTCCCAAATCACAAAAAGTGCTCTGGTCTTTGGGCAGCAATATGGTCCGGGGGTTAAGTGGTTAAA
Organism: Rana temporaria; assembly: GCF_905171775.1. Classification (NCBI taxonomy): domain Eukaryota; kingdom Metazoa; phylum Chordata; class Amphibia; order Anura; family Ranidae; genus Rana; species Rana temporaria. The sequence continues at coordinate 119,906,862 of NC_053496.1, forward strand.
GACAGTTTTAACACTTTTCAAAATAAGGTTTAATAATGAAAAGGGCAAATAAAATATTTACAGAAAAAGGGGTGTTACAAAAGAAATAATACAGCAACAGGGAAATAAAAGAGAGTTGAGAAAGTAAGAATACTTGCAGTGTCCTTGGTTTTAGCTTAGTTGAGTTCAGTCGATGAGCCAGGCATTATCGGAGAAGTTACTTAACCACTTGCCGACCAGCTGTCGTTATTATACTGCGGCAGGTTGGCTCTATTGCGCGAATCGTCGTAGCTGTATGTCGGTTCTTACAATAGATACAGTGAGCGCAGCATCAGAGCAGATGCGCGTGACCGAGAGCCAGAACGGGGATCTGTCAATGTAAACAAACAAATACCCGTTCTGACAGGGGAGGAGAGAGAGATATGCTGTTCCTAGTGATCAGGAACAGTGATCTCTCTTCTCCTCCAGTCAGTCCCATCCCCCCACAGTTAGAAACACCTTCCAGGGAATACATTGATCACCCCTTGATCACCCCTAGTGTTTACCCCTTCCCTGCCAGTGATAATTACACAGTATTCAGTGCATTTTTATAGCACTGATTGCTGTATAAATGTCAATGGTCCCAAAAAAGTGTCAAGTGTCCGATCTGTCTGCCACAGTCCCGCTTAAAATTGCTGTTTACCACCATTACTAGTATACAAAATACACTGAGCTAAACTATAAACGCAACACTTTTGCCCCTATTTATCATAAGCTGAACTGAAAGATCTACGACTTTTTCTATGTACCGTATTTATCAGCGTATAACGCGCACTTTTTTCCCCTTAAAATCAGGGGAAAATCGCGAGTGCGTGTTATACGCCGATCCGCGCTGTCTGAGCGCCACCGCGGACATATACCGAGCGCAGTTCACTCGGGTACACTCGGCTAAGCTCGGCCACGCTCGGCTACGCACGTGGTCAGGCCCTGTCCCGCCTCCTAGCCCTTATGCGAGAGTAGCCGAGCATGGCCGAGCCTAGCCGAGTGTACTGCACTCGGTAAATGTCGGCGGCGGCGCTCAGAGACAGCGCGGGAGAAGCAGGGAGGACACCACCAAGGCCGCAGACGGACGCCGGACCGGACAAGGCCGCTGATGGACGCCGGGCAAGACACCCTTTTGGTTTGGGGTGCGCGCTATATGCCGGTGCGCGCACCCCATTTTATGTACCGGTAACGGTACATAAAAAAGCCTATTTCTCTCAAACATTGTTCACAAACCTGTCTAAGACCAGGTTCACACTGGGCTGCGGGAATGAAGCTGTGTCAGTTCAGCTGAACTCACACAATTTCACTCCCACTTGTCAGTCCCAATTTCAGCTGCGATTACATAGACATCTGTGCAGTTTCTGCACAGATGACAATGTAAATCGTGGGCCAAAATCGCAAAAAGTAGTACAGAAATTTACAGGAAATCGGTGCAGTGACGATTAGGACGGTGCCATTGCTGGCAAATGCAGCCAATTCATCAACGCATGTTAAAACGCACCAGTGTGAACCAGGACTAAATCTGTGTTAGAGAGAACTTCTCCTTTGCGGAGATAATCCATCCACCTCACAGGTGTGGCATATCAAGATGCTGACTAGACAGCATGATTATTGCACAGGTTTGCCTTAGGCTGGCCACAATAAAAGGCCACTCTTAAATGTGCAGTATAATCACACAGCACAATGCCACAGATGTTGCAAGTTTTGAGAGTGCGTGCAATTGGCATGCTGACTAAAGGAATGTCCACCATAGCTGTTGTCCTTGAATTGAATGGTAATTTCGCTACCATAAGCCATCTCCAAAGGCGTTTCAAAGAATTTGGCAGTACATCCAACCAGTCACACAACCGCAGACCACGTGTAACCACCCCAGCCCAGGACCTCCACATCCAGCATCTTCACCTCCAAGATCGTCTGAGACCAGCCACCCGGACAACTGCTGCAACAACCGGTTTGCATAACCAAAGAATTTGTTCCCAAACTGCCAGAAACCACCTCGTCATCCTCATTGGGGTGTTGACCAACTTGAGTTAGCAAATTCTCACATTCTGGCACTTTGGAGAGGTGTTCTCTTCACGGATGAATCACAGTTTTCACTGTACAGGGCAGATGGAAGACAAGTGTGTATGGCGTTGTGTGGGTGAGCGGTTTGCTGATGTTAATGTTGTGGATCGAGTGGCCCATGGTGGTAATGATGGATTATGGTATGGGCGAACGTATGCTATGGACAACAAACACAGGTGCATTTTATTGATGGCATTTTAAATGCAAAGAGATACTGTGACAAGTTCCTAAAGCGCATTGTTGTGCCAATTATCCTCAACCATCACCTCATGTTGCATGATAATGCACGGTCCCATGTTGCAAGGACAATGGTAGATCAATCAGAACAATTAAACAGGAAGCCCTCCCCTATATAACCCCTCCTACACAGGAAGCACTACAGTTTTGTAGCAAGTAATACATTCCCAAAAGAGGGGGGGAACCTCTGTGTCCTGTGATGTACTCAAAGAAAAGGGTTTTACAGGTAAGTATGATGAAAAAATCCTATTTTCTTTATCGTACATCACAGGACACAGAACCGGTTATTATAACTTACTTAACACTACTTTGGACATCCGAAAGCAATACTTTTAATGCTCTCAATAAATTAGGCATTGTAATTCTGGGGTTAGATATGTAGAATAACAGGTCATCTGCAAACGCAGCTAATTTGTGTTCCTCTTCTCCAATTCTAAAGCCCCCAATGTCCACATCTCCCCACACCGTCGACAGAAGTGGTTCTAGCGCAAGCACGAAAAGTAGCGGAGACAGGGGACAACCCTGTCTTGTCCCATTTTTCAAACGAAAGGGGGGTGATAATGTTCCATCGACTTTTATCACAGGTGTGGGCACTTTATATAATGTTTGTATCCACTGCATCATCCTGGGGCCTATTACCATAGTCTCTAATGCGTTCATCATAAATCCCCAGTCTACCCTGTCGAATGCCCTTTCGCCATCTATCAACAGGAGTAGACCAGGGGCCCTACCCTCCCTGATTTTTTGGTGGAGTAGGAGTGTTCGCAGTCCGTTATCTCGCCCTTCTCTGCTTGGAACGAATCCGACCTGGTCCGTTATTAATTATTTTATTCTTGTTGCTAGTATTTTTGCGAATAATCTTGTATCCACGTTTAGCAATGATATTGGTCTATAGTTAGAACATTTGGTATTATCTTTGCCTTTTTTTGCTATAATTGTTATTGATGCTAATAAAGCTTTCCTACTCATCTCATATCTAGTACCCAGTCCATTCATATATTTACATAATTTCGGGATCAGAATGTCTTTAAACCTTTTCAGGTATAATGTCGTATATCCGTCTGGCCCTGGACTTTTTCCCGGTGCTGATTCTTTTAATGTTCGGTTAATTTCCTCTTCTGTTATGGGCCTTTCAAGGGATAATGGTCTTTCTTCTACTGTCCTGGGCATCTTAGCTTTTTTTAAATAGTCTTTAATTTTTTATTTCTGCCCCACTTCCCCTGAGCCTTTCTGACTAACTGAGTACAGTTATTCATAGAACTCTCGGAAAACCATCGCTATATCCTTTGTATTATAAATAATTTCCCCCTTTTTATTTTGTATTTTTCCTATATAATTTTATGTTTTTTTTTCCTTAACATCTATACTAAGCACCTACTGTTCTTATTTCCCCCATTGATATTTTTCCTTAGTGATTTTATTGTAACTTTTCCTTATTTCCTGTTCTAATAGTTCCTTCAGTTCTTCCCTTTTTATTACTAATTCTCGTCTCAATTCCTGTTCTTGTTCATCCCCTGTTTTGTGTCTTTGTTCTAACAGATATATTTCTTCTATTACTTTTTCCCTCTTTTTTATTCTTTCTCTCTTTTTCCTGACTCCCAGTGAAATCAGGATCCCCCTTATGTAGGCTTTATGGGCCTCCCACAGGGTATTATCTCCAATCTCGCTGGTTCCATTTAGACTAAAGTATTGTTCTAATTCTTTTTTATCACCTCCTCCCCTTGTTTATCTAGAAGTTCATCATTCAACCTCCAGGAGTATGCTTGTATCTAGGTTCCGGGTATTTTTATTTCCATAGTCATTGGCGCATGGTCCAATAATGTAGTTATTTCAATATTTGTATCAAAGTCCAACATCCTATGTTCAATCAACCAGTAATCTATCCTTGTGTATGTCCCGTGTACAGGGGAGTAGAAAGTAAAGTCTTGTATCTTCGAGTGTTGTATTCTCCATATATCCACCAACTGGTGGCTGTAAAGTTTTTGTTTTATTACCCTCAACTGAGCTTTCCTTGTCCCCTTTACTCGTGACGTACTATCTTGTTTTGGGTCCATAAAGAGGTTCAAGTCCCCTGCAATGAACACTTCTCCCCTCCAACAATTTTTGCAGGACTCCCCCCAAATATACTGTTGGAAACCCCAAAAACCTTTCTGGCGCTGGTACCAGAACTATCACCCCCTGCAGGAGTAAGTCCTGCACCGCCCCCAACAAAGCTTGCTGATGAGATGGGGCAGATGAAGATTGGAGGGAAAAACCTGTCTGGCAGATAGGAGAGATAGGTTCGCAGACCCACTGGTGGGAAACAAGGAAAAACCACCGGCCCACAAACCCCCGAAGACGACCCCCCACTTGCAAGTTGGGCGGGGGTAAAACTTCATGCAGAAGAATGCTTGTCTGCAGGCTTGGTTTGCTTGCGTTGCCAGGGGTGCTTCTGCCCCCCGTGGAACCCTTGTTTGACTGGGAAATCTTGCCCGCAGACCCGTGCGAACGAAAAAAATGCTTGTGAGCGGAAAAGGAGGGACCTTGCCTGCGACGAGGCTCCTTGCCCTTTTTTGCCTGTGGGAGGGAAGTACTCTTCCCCTCAGTAATATCCTTTATAATGTCATACAGCGTGGCCCCAAATAGTCCCTCACCCTGGAAGGGCAAATACGCCAGAGCCTTCTTAGGTGTTTGGTCCGCAGACCAACACTTAAGCCAAAGCAACTGTCAAATCACCACGGCCGACACCGAGAGTTTAGAGAGTAACGGGGCTTAGTCTAAAGCCACATCACAAACATACCTGAGACCTTGCACTAACTGGTCTGCCAGTTCCACACAGACCGGAGAAACATGCTCATTACCCAACTCGCAGTGTAACACCTTAGCCCACTCAGTAGGAGTCTGCGACACTAGGGCCATGGCTAACACCAGGCGAAGGGTCGAACCTGCCAATGTAAACATAGACCAAGCGATTGCCTCGGCCCTTCTATCAGCAGGGTCCTTGAAAGAAGGGGACCCCTCCACAGGAATCATGGTCGCCTTATTCAATCTAGATACTGGGGGATCCACAACAGGAGGGGAAGACCACTTCAACAGACCTTCCTCAAAAGGGTACCGCACCGAAAACCGCCTCGGGACTGAAAAGGACCGATGCGGTCTTTCCCAATCCTTGTAAATAAGACAGGTAAGGAAAAACTTTAGCAGTGCGGACCAGCTTATGAGACCCAAAAGGGACTGACACCTCCTCAGATGCCCCCACCGGATCCTCAATTAAGGTACTGCGTACGGTGTAATGGGTGCGCCCACCAGTGCTTTTTCATGTGCAGCGACGGACACAAAGGATTCCTCCTTAGGCCCCGTACACACGACCAAACATGTATGCTGAAACTGGTCCGCGGGCCAGTTTCAGCATACATGTTCGGTCATGTGTGGGCGCGAGCGGGCCGAATTCCAGCAAACATTTGCCCGCCGGGCCTTTTCCCAGCGGGCAAATATTCCTGGACGTGTTTTAAAACCGTCCGCTGGAATCTTGCCCGCTCGGACATGTACGGTCGTCAGTACAGACCTACCGTACATGTCCAGGCGCCCGCCGTCCCTCGCATGCGTCGAATGACTTTGACGCATGCGTGGAAGCCTTTAAATGGCAGGCCCGCCCACGTCTCCGCGTCATCGCCGCGGCGACGACGTGGACACGCCCCGCGTATTGTTTACGCGCGGACTTCTGTACGATGGTGTGTACAACCATCGTACAGAAGCCCTCTGGCAGACATGTACGGTGAAAACGGTCCGACGGACCGCTTTCACCGTACATGTTTGTTCGTGTGTACCCGGCCTAACTGTCTGAGTGATCATGACAGTCCCACGCTCGACCTGACACCACCAGGGACCTCACAGCCACAAGTGATAGGGAGAAGAGAAACACCCCCCCTTAGCTGCCGCAGAGTGGAGGAACCCCAGAAGAACTCACCACCACTCAGGGAACCAGTGCTGTGTGCCGTCCATCCTCCAGCCAGTTCACGAGGAGAGCTGTGTTCGTGCCAGGCTCCAGGTATAATTTACGGCACTAGAGGCCCAGCAGAAAACCTCACACGGCCACAAGAAAATGGCCACCATCTGCAGATAGAGCCAGAGCCAGAAAAAAAGACCCCAAAACAAGGCAAAATGGCCACCGCAGCTACAAGAAAGTGTCCGTGGCCTGCAGATAGAGCCAGAAGCCAGGAAAGACCCCAAACCATGAGAAAATGGCTGCGGCACCCGGCCACAAGGCAATGTTGGCTGTACACACGGTGGAGGACACCAGCCACATACCCCGCGCCGGAACAGCCCATAGATCACCCGGAGGGGGCCCCACAAAGGACAGTTAGGAGTCCCACACAGCGACGCCAGGCAGCACAACAGAGGGCAGGGTAGGGAGAGGGGAAATACCCCAGAGCTGACCACCCCAGGGAGTACCCAGCTGCTCCAAAGCCGTGTCCGGACTGGACCGTTGGAGTCAGTACTTACCTGTCCAGCAGGGACCGCGGGTCACACTCCCAAGACAGAACCATCTCCAGCCGAAGCAACATGGCTGTCGGCCATGTTGACACTGGGACTTAGATGGTAGTAGCCCGGTCATATGTGCCCCTGCAAGGCGTATAGCCTGCCGGCGCCCCTGTCCAGGATGGGGCATGTCGCAGCCGACCCAGTGTGGAGCTCAGGTCTGCGCACGCTCAGTGGCCAGGCTGGGGAGACTACCTGGATTTATACTACCATGTCACCCAGCCCAGCAGTTGAATGCAGATTGTAAAAAAACAAAGGAACCACAGATCCCAGCAGGGAGCCAGGTCCTTCTAGACTAGGCAGAAACAAACTGAGTTGCCTGGAGCAGAGTGGAGGGTAACTGCCAGTAAAGACCGCCCCTGGGCAGTGCTGTGCTGTTTTTTTTTAAGGTCAAGAATGAGGGCTGTGTCCGTCAATGAACGAAATCGAACATTTTGTTTTTATTTGTTTCTTTTGTGCTCACCAAGCTTCATTGCTATCTCGAACCAGTGTTTGAGTTTGCTTTATGGTGAGTACATATGTGTTTTATTAGAAAGACACTGAAAGAGTGTGGTCTTGGTGGTTTTGTTGAAAAGGTTCAACAGGTTTTTTTATTATTATTTAATTAAATGGTGTGTCCACTAAAGGCATAATATTTGTGTGTAGGACAGTGAAACTGAGCTACAAGAAAGTGGATTGTCTGTTTTTGCTTTTTTTTTAGCTGTGGGAATTTACAAGCAAAAATATTCTCATTGTTGTCAGTTAAGGCGGAGGTCCGGTAAAAAAATAAAATATATTAAAAATCAGCAGCTGCTAACACTGTAGCTGCTGACTTTTAATAAGGACACTTACCTGTCCTAGTCGCCAGCGATGTCAGCCCCCGCCGAGGCCGATCCTCGATCCTGGCAGCTCCAGGCGCCGCCATCCACAGTAAGGGAAACAGGCAGTGAAGCCCGTGCGGCTTCACTGCCCGTTTCCTACTGCGCATGTGCTTTGTGAATGGGCGGCTGTTTTCTGGGATACACACAGTTCCCAGAATGCAGCGCGCCCCATTCACATGAAGAAACCTAGTGTAGGAGGAGGAAGAGAATCCACCACGGAAGATGAAGAGGCAGATTCGGGACTTCCGCATAGCAACAGCTATTTAGGGTAAGTAAAAAAAAAAAAAATTCTAATTTTTTTTTTTTTTTTAGATTTTTGGTGGAAAGATTTTTTTCAGGGTGGAACTCCGCTTTAAAGTACCAAACGGGGTATCTAATATCTGATAGCATATATAGAGGGTAAAATAAGGTGCATTTAGCAAACTGTATTATACCTTAAATTATTTTTTTTTAAGGATAAACTCTATCAATAATTTGATAATATGAGTTTGTGGTAAAAAAATGTACCCTCTAAAATCATACATCCCTTCCTCAACTATTAAGGCCAAAAATGAGGCTTTACAGTATGAGATTAGGCAAATGAAACAGGAACGGTATGAGTTTGTGAAAGAATTCCAATCCTTTAATGTTATTGACTCCTTGAACTGGAAATATGGAGGGAGTAATTTGTCCATCGGGAACCAAACCAGTACACTAAAACCGGGGATGAAATACAAGACATAAGTTATGTTTTAGAGGTCTAGGGCTAGATCAAAGTGGGAACGTCATTGACCATTTACCAATCTACACGTAAGAATGTTGTATTGTTTGCTTTAAATAAATTAAAGAGAAAAACATGGGGATAGAGTAATAACTGTTTTCTACATGTTATCTTTTTTCAGGTTAAGTGAGTTCCCGAAAGTATATGTACATATAAAACAACTGTATGTAGATAGCTGTACATATGCGTAAATACACACACACACACACACCTGTAAAAAGGTAAGGTATTGTTTTTTGTCCATTGTTGTGTTTTTTTTTTGTTTTTTTTCTGCTTTCCTTTATATTCTCCCAGTGGGCAGAAACGCCTAGCAATTAATTTGCAATTACCAAAGCTCTATCCAAAATCTAGGGGATTCCATCTAAACAAATGTGTGTGTCTGAGTGATGGAATGGATGTGTAAGAGCTGTCCATGTGTAAAACAAGATTTTCTGTTTTATGGCCATCAATAAGTGTGATCACATGCTTTGTACTGTTTATTTTTATTTTATTATTATTTTTTCTCGGTTGTAATGAGCTCAATACTGGTACCCAGATACAAGATCTCAATCCCTATAACTCTGAGAAACTGTAGAGATTTTTTTGCCACTTTCCTGTGGCTTAAAGTGAAGTTTCATTCACTCTGACACTCGGAAAATACATAATACACTACTTTGCACCTTGTGGCATCCTATGGATTCTGTAGGTCTTGTGTTTTGACTTTTTTTTTCTTCCAAATTGACGCATGTGATGTTAATATGTGTAAAGGTTTTATGTCTACATGTTGTCTTCTTAGACTTAATGGGCCAGATTCTCATACATTCGCGCTGCTCCTGGGCAGCGGAATATATGAGATCTACGTTACACCGCCGCAGGTCTACAGGTTTACATCCTGATTCTCAGAACACTTACCTGTAAACTTGCGGCGGTGTAGCGTTAGATTGCTCGTCGCAAGCCCGCCCAATTCAAATGGGGCGGGCACCATTTAAATTAGGCGCGCTCCCGCGCCGAGCGTACTGCGCATGCTCCGTCGGGTAAATTACCCGACGTGCATTGCGCTAAATGACGTCGCCCCGACGTCATTTGCCTAGATGTATACGTAAATGGCGTCCAGCGCCATTCACGGACATCTTACGCAAACGACGTAATTTTTATTGAATTCGACGCGGGAACGACGGCCATCGTTAACATTGGTTGCGCCTGCTAATTAGCAGGGGCAACCTTACGCGTCGGGTACGCTACGCAAACGACGTTAATTCGCTGCGTCGACCTCGCGTATGTTCGGGAATCGCCGTACTTACCTCATTTGCATAGACGACGGGGAAAAGCGACGATGCGACACCTAGCGGCGGGAAAAAAAAATACATTTAAGATCTGACAGCGTAACAGCCTTACGCATGTCAGATCTAATGGGTACCTATGCGCAACTGATTCTGAGAATCAGTCGCATAGATACCCGGGGCCAGATGAGGTGTTACGACGGCGCTAATGGTGTTGCGCCGTCGTAACGCCTTTGAGAATCTGGCCCTAAGTACATACAAACCAACCATGTTTTCCTATAACTTTTTGATTGTCAGAGTACAGATATGTGGGTGTGTCTGTACATTTTTCACTGTGCTTACTATTGATGGACTCATTACCTCTGCTGGAAGTCTGTTCCAAGCATCCACTGCTAGTTAGTCCATTAGGAACCTCTCAGACAGGTATAGTGAGGTGTTATTAATGGTTTTTGGGTTTTGTATTTTAGGAGAAATACACACACACACACAAGGATGGATGATCGGACCAAGACTGGTCAAATTACTTTGAAACACAGGGGAGGACCTTAAAGCGGGGGTTCACCCAAAAAACAAATTTTTAACATTAGATTGAGGCTAATTGTGGGAAGCACAATCGGGTGTTTTTTTTTTTAAATCAATGCAGTACATACCGTTTTAGAGAGAGATGTTCCCCCGCCGCTTCCGGGTATGGTCTGAGGGACTGGGCGTTCCTATTTGATTGACAACCTTCCGACCGTCGCATACAGCGCGTCACTAGTTGCCGAAAGTAGCCGAACATCGGTACGCAGGCGCCGTATAGAGCCGCACCGATGTTCGGCTTCTTTCGGCAACTTGTGACGCGCTGTATGCGACGGTCGGAAGGCTGTCAATCAAATAGGAATGCCCAGTCCCGAAGACCATACCCAGAAGCGGCGGAGAACATTTATCTCTAAAACGGTAAGTACTGCATTGATTTAAAAAAAAAACACCCGATTGTGCTTCCCACAATTAGCCTCAATCTAATGTTTAAAAAAAAAAATTCGGGTGAACCCCCACTTTAACTACTTGCCGACCAGCCGCCGTCATTCTACGGCGGCAGGTCGACTCTCCTGGGCGAGAGCACGTAGTATAACGTCAGCTCTTCGAGCTGTCACTAGGGGCGCGTGCGTGTGCCCGGCGGGCGCGATCGCCGCCGGGCACACGCGATCGCTCGTTACAGAGCGGGGAAATGCTGGGAAATGCTGATCTTCTGTTCATACAATGTATGAACAGAGGATCAGTGTTTCCCCTAGTGAGGCCACCCCCCCCCCCCACAGTAAGAACACACCCAGGGACATACTTAACCCCTTCCCCGCCCCCTAGTGTTAACCCCTGCTCTGGTCTTTGACCAGCAATATGGTCCGGGGGTTAAGTGGTTAAAACACAGTTTTTAAGTTTATTTTAAGGAGAAGCCTTGAATGGAATTAATTACAGTCAGGTCTAACTAAATTCTTTTTTTTTTTTTTTGTGATCTGTTTCATTAAACTTCTGGCCTCTCTCTGATACAACTTCCTGTGGCCTGTTGGACTTGCAAATAGATTTTTTACTGAGAAACAATTAATATGTTAATCACTACTGAGAGAGGGCATTGCCTTTTATTTAGCTGCTATGTTTGGAGGCAGTTTCAATCATTTTTGTTTAACAAAAATACAGATTCAATGCTTTTTTAACAATTTAAAGTTTGGGGCAGCATTAAATCAGAATTTTTTTTTTTTGTCTTTTTTTGGTTTCGTTTTTTTTTCTCCTTTTTTTCTCCTTTTTTTTTTAAGGAAAACTATTTTTCTTTCTTTCCTATATCACCTTTATTTATTTATTTTTTTGATTCTTGAGTTTGGTTTCGCTATGGTGTAATAAAAAAAAAAAAAAAAAGAGTGGAGTATGGGGAACATTATATGGAGAATATTTTCAAACAGTTAAAAATGTTAATATAAGAATTTTAAAGTTTCCCTAGAGCATTTTGGGATTGGACAAAGTTCCAACAGTTTTTTTTTCTCTCTTTCGACATTGGATAATTGTTTTATATAAATGTATGTCATTGCAGCTATTACCAACTATGACAAATAGTAACAATAACACCTGGGTTTTAGCAACAGCCATGTGACTATTTCCTTTGTATATGTGACATACAGTCCTCTACAGTTCTAATATTTGGTAGTCATCATATGTGGTCATTGGTGTTTTAATTTTTTTTTTTATGGTGGTCACTTTTTTTGTGCCGTAACTAAGTTCAAAGAACATTGCTTGAAATGTCATATGATATCCTGACACTCATAGTGATTGGCAAATAGCAGAGAGTATAGTACAATTGTACTTAAGAAGTAATTTGGGTTGATCGTTTCTGAAGCCACAAGTAACTGGTGACATCACACTTATCCACATTCTGAAATCAAGTTATTTTTGTCTGCTTAGACACTGCCTTAATCTGCAGAGACCTCTTATAGTTATGACCTCTTCCCTAGCCTTCTAAAGGCAGAATCGTACAGCAGCTACCCATGGTCGCAAAGGATGGAGCTATATGCACAAAAGTTTGGCACCGGGGTTGGTATAACTGAACACAGTTTCAGTAAAAGGAGTTAGTGGGGAGTTGCGAGGGCAACAAGATTCCCCTGGACACTTGAAGGGTCATACATGCACACAGTGGTACTCAGCAGAAGGCGGGGCAAAGTTACTTGTAGGCATATGACAATGGAGGAAGAAAGTTGGGGGATGGAAATCGGACAACCTGGCTGAAGGGCGTACCCATTTAAATTGTTACACGTGTTTATGTTAACGATTTCACTCCTGGTCAAAAGAACTCTCATATAACCTACATCAAATCTTTGAGATATTAAATCTTAAATATTATTTACGGTTTACACTACTATATATACTACTATATTAGCCAACCTAATACACAGATTTCCAAGGATCCAGGCCTAAAACAATGTTGATTTACCGCTATGCAACCCCTTAGTATACAAGTATGCAGGTACCCACATATGCCGTTTATGTAGGTACCTAGGTATGCAAACATGCAGGTATACACATATTCTTGCCATTCATGCATTTATGTATGCGGCTCAAGGCAATAAGCACATAAGTAGGTATCCCAAAGCAAATAAGCACATATGTATGTATCCCTAGACAAATAAGCACATATGTATGTAGTCCTAATCAAATAAGCACATATGTATGTAGCCCTAGGTAAGCACATATGTATACCATTCAATGCAACTAAGCACATATGTGCAGTTCAAACTAAACATATACGTATGCAGTACAATTGAATTGCCTATGCACGTAAGCATTATTAAACATGTATACTATGCTGCACTTGCTCCACTGCACCTGGGCCCATACTAGTTTTAGTCAGGATTAGCCAAGTGCATAGGCATCCAATGCAGCCTCTATGCTGCTTTAACAGCCTAAGGCCTCTTCCACACATGTGTGACCCATCCTGAGACCTGGGACTGCAAGGTTGCATGACAAGTCGCACCCCAAGTTTCCAATGAGCATCATTCACATCTGTCCTTCTCCAAGTCGCAGCGACTTTATAGTAGTCCCTGCACTACCTTGGTCCGACTTTGATGTTACTTGAGGTCCATAGACCTCAAGACTACACAGACATTGCTTCACGCCGCTGCAAAATTGTGTTGAAGTTGCAGTAAAAACATTCAAGTCGCACAAGCATGAAATGGAGCACAAAACTAAGCTCCTGCAGATCCAATGCATGCTATTCTGGAGAGACAACTCCTTCCAAACATGTGCTTATGCCACATGTGTGTATGCAACATCTATGCAAAACATGTTTAGGCAACAAGCTTGCAAGCATGTATACTATGCTGCACCTTCCCAACTGCACTTGGCCCCATACTAGATTTTACTAGTTTAGCACATATGTATGCCATGCAACCATTTTCTGCTTCAGATCAGCCTAAAAATAAGCTCCTGCATACCAAATGCACATTATTCTGAAGTTTGCAAGTATGCACCTGTTCAACTGCACCAGGCCCCATACTAGTTTTGTGCCAAATGCACATTATTCTGGAGCAGTAAGTATGCAGTTTTTATATAACCACTTCAGCCCAGACCATATTGCTGGTCAATGACCGGGCCACTTTTTGCTAGTTCGACACTGTGTCGCTTTAACTGACAATTGCGCGGTCGTGCGACGTGGCTCCCAAACAAAATTGGTGTTCTTTTTTTCCCACAAATAGAGCTTTCTTTTGGTGGTATTTGATCACCTCTGCGGTTTTTATTTTTTGCGCTATAAACAAAGATAGAGCGACAATTTAAAAAAAAATGAATATTTTTTACTTTTTGCTGTAATAAATATCCCCAAAAATATATAAAAAACTTTTTTTTTCCTCAGTTTAGGCCGATACGTATTCTTCTACATATTTTTCGTAAAAAAAAAAATCGCAATAAGCGTTTATTGATTGGTTTGCGCAAAAGTTATAGCGTCTACAAAATAGGGCATAGTTTTTTTCATTTTTATTAATATATATTTTTTTACTAGTAATGGCGGCGACCAGCGATTTTTATTGGTACTGCAACCTTATAGCGGACACTTCGGACACTTTTGACACATTTTTGGGACCATTGGCATTTTTATAGCGATCAGTGCTATAAAAATGCATTGACTACTATAAAAATGCCACTGGCAGGGAAGGGGTTAACACTAGGGGGCGAGGAAGGGGTTAATTATGTTCCCTGTGTGTGTGTTCTAACTAAAGGGGGGGTGGGACTGACTAGGGGAAATGACTGATCGCTGTTCATACATTGTATGAACAGCGAACAGTCATTTCTCCCCCTGACAGGACCGGGAGCTGTGTTTACGAGCGATCGCGGTTGCCCGGCGGTGATTGCTTCGCACGCGCCCCTATTGGCTGATTCGCGAAATGACATAGATCTACGTGATCTCGCGCAGGGGAGCCGACCTGCCGCCGTATAACTGCGGCGGCTGGTCGGCAAGTAGTTAATCATGACTTGTCTGACCACACATTTCTCACATGGTAAGTACTCACACGTCATTAGTATCCTCGGGCTGCTGTTATGTCTCAAGAGCACACTGCCCCTAGGGGCTACTGAGAGAAGACCAGACCGTCATATCTCTTTTTTTTTTTTTTTAAAGAGAAACTGCAAGACTTACCATTCCTGCTGCAGGACTCTGAGCATAACAGGAGTCCATTCTTCACCTATTATGGTGGGCTTTGTCATATAAGACCTTCAGGGACTGAGTCCCCATTAATGTGGGGTCCACTCCCCTGGACCTGTATAGTACCCTGCAGGAAAGCACCTTGGTCAGAACAAACACTGCACAGGGTTCCATTATGCAGGGTCCAGCGCTGTAAGGCTGCATTACAGGCAAACCTTGAGGAATCCATTTTGTCTGACAGCTTTTTCTAATGGATCCGATTGAAGTCCTTGATTCTCAGCAGAACTGTTCCAGACATCCAAGTATGCTCCACGAGCACATGTATCACATCAGTGACCACCACCTTACAGACACTGGCAAAAAACTGAAGTGCTTGCTGTGTAGGAGGGGTTATATAGGGGAGAAATTCCTGTTTGATTGATCTGATTGATCTACCAGTGTCCATTCGCCTATAGGTTTTGTATAACCCAATTAGTTATTATTACAATAACCAGCTCTTTGTCCTGTGATGTACGATAAAGAAAGGACATACATTTTGTTTGTGTACAACGTCACATGATGGTGCAATTGTCAGTTAAAGCGATGCAGTGCCGTATAGCAAAAAATGGCCTGGTCAGGAAGCAGGTAAATCCTTCCAAGGCTGAAGTGGTTAATATGTTTCACTGCATGCACATAAGAATGAAAGGAGCCTGACAGAAAATAATGGTAGGAATGTCATTATGTTTTTTTGGTTCAGCTTTCTGTTCTAAGAGTTGTATGAGGTATAATGCTTCAACTGGTTTGCATTAAACAAGCAGCACACTCATGTCTTTATGTTCCAATCTGTGTACGTTTGCGTATAAATCTTTATATCAATACAGAAATGCACTTGTCATGTCACCAAAGGAAGGGATTTTCCACTTGATGCTTTGAATTGGCTTTCGATCATAAAGTAGCGCTATGCCAAAAAAAGTGAGCCGCTCTGAGTTTTTGTCCAAAAGCCTTTAGAGTGCTATGAAACAGATGATTGGGGAGAGTCTAAACAGGTAGACCCTGCCATTCAAAATATGGCTGACAGTAGGAACCCCTTAAGAATGGAAATAGCCAATGGTAAAACAAATTTCTGGCAATAAAATATTAGTAATGGAAAACATTTCATCTAGATTTTCAATTACATCCAAACACCCAATTTGACACCCCCCAATATTATTGAGGCAGCAGAATAATAAAGTAATGCCTGCTGGCTGTACTCCGAGTCAGCAAGGAAGAAGTTAAGGTGTAACAGGGAGAAGCAGATGAGACAGCCACATGTTTGGCGTCTCCAAGGAAAACAAACACGAATAGAGAAGCAATCACGAAATAGCAGGCGCCAAGATTTCTCTCCTACAATGGAACAGCATCAGGAGCTGTGCGTGTTCTTGGCAATCCAATCTATAAATTGATTGTAATATACGATGTGCTGCATTTCATTGTACGTGATGTAGCAGCTTCAAGTACCTCTGATCCATCAGCATCTTGCTGATAATAGCATATCTCCATCTGCTCCTGAAATTAATTAACCCTTCTTTGGCTCTATGGCCTACAATACATTTCCTTCAAGTCTTTTCCAGCCCAACTGGCAAATTGACTCTTTTGGTTGAAAACAAACATATCTATTTCAATAATATAAACATGCATAAGCGCCTGTATTAAAGAAGAACTCCAGCCAAGCAGATAAATACACACTATGCAGCCAGAGGGTGATGCCAATGATCACAGTGCAGCTTCCTGTTCTTCACATCTCCAGATTCCTAACTGTCTCTCCCTCCTATAATCTGCCTAACCATCCCCTCCAGCAACCATTCCCTAAAACATGTTAGGATGGTAGCATAAAGCAATGATATAGAACCAGATTGCCCCTCTGTGTCGAAATTCCCACCTGAAGACTTTTGTTGTACATGGGATAATGGGAAGTTCCTTCCAAGCCAGAAAAAAAATAACAAAAAAGTCTACAAAAAAATACAGGCTAATATATTTTAGTTTAAAGTTGCCTTTAGAAAAAAAGAATTTCCTAAATATGCAACACTTCAGCACTGAGTTTATATTGTAGTATAAATAATATATATATACTGTATATTTTTCACATTTATATTAAACTTATTTGTTGGTATTGGTTATTCGAGTGGCGACATCTACTGGATTGTATTAAACTAAAACTAAATAGAACTGGCAGAAGCATAGTCATCCGTTGTCTTCGACATAAGAAACACTGAACAGCCAATTAAAAAATATGCACATTTAGAAAAATATAGAATATATTACATAGTAAAATGGTTTTAAAGCGGTGGTTCTGCGAGAATACGATTTTTTTTTTAAAAATTATTCTTCCGCTGGTAATATAACTAATGTTGTACTCACCAGTCCTATATATGCAGCCGCGATCATTCCGATTTCCCGAAAAAGGATACTTTATAAAACCGATCGATGGATCCATCTTGTTTGTGGGCACTCCTGAAGCCCACCACTGTTTATTTCCGGGATGCGGTGAATGCTGGGGCTCTATCCCGCGCATGTGCAGTGTGCATTGTGCAGTGAAATGGAGATTTCGTTGCCGCCCGCTTGCCGAGTCACATGACCGGCGAGATATCGCGGGATTAAAGCACAGCGCGTCTCCTGGGATTGTCATAAGACACAGCGCTGGGCCGGGAAAAGGAACATACACGCCCACTCCCTGCGGGGGATTTTGATTGACAGCACAGAAACGGCAGCATTAAAAAGGTAAGGATCAAGATAAAAAAAAAAAACACAACGGATTATTTACTGTCTATGGCTAGCAGTTTGATTGAGCAAAAGTGAAAATTTAGGGTGAACCCCCGCTTTAAGTATGGTCTTTAATAATTTTCATGTGTGTTCTTTTATGCAAGGAGACTAATTGCTCCATTCTTATTTTAGCCTTAGACTATATTGTATATTTTTGATAAGCCTTAGTTATTAGGCTCACCCTAGATGGACACATATGTCAACACTTTAAAAGAGCACTCTGTGATCTACCTTCCTCACTTGCATTGAAGCTGTCTCTCTAGGGCCTCGTACACATGATAGGTTAACCAGAGGACAACGGTCTGATGGACCGTTTTCATCGGACAAAACCGATCGTGTGTGGGCCCCATAGGTTATTTAACCATCGGTTAAAAAAAAAGCCAACTTGCTTTAAGTTTAACCGATGGATTCCTAACCGATAGGTCAAAACCGATCGTTAGTAGGCACGACCATCGGTTAAGAATCCAGAATCAAGTCGACGCATGCTTGGAAGCATTGAACTTCATTTTTTTCAGCACGTCATTGTGTTTTATGTCACTGCGTTCTGACACGATCAGTTATTTAACCGATGGTGTGTGGGCGCGACAGACCATCAGTCAGCTTCATCGGTTAACCCATGACAACGGTCCTTCAGACCGTTCTCATCGGATGGACTGATCGTGTGTACGAGGCTTTACTCTTTAAACATAGACATGGTAGAGAGGGATGATAGCAAAGTGGCCCGTGCTTTTCAAGATCTTTGCAACTAATAACACAAACTTATTTTCACTAAAAAAAGGTAATTTGTTAACACTTATGCCGTTACATTTTTACCTATTCTAAGATCAGACAAATTGCTTAAGATAGAGCTTTGCCTTGCTGGCCTTAGCTGTATCACCACTCTACAATTTGTTCATTGACAGTAAGGAGATGGTGTAATGGAAGAGCTGCTCAGACATCATTAAAGCAATATGAAAGAACAGGCTGCACCTGTACATGATCACTTCATTTAGTTAGAAATATAGCGGCTGGAAGGCTGGCTTGTCTGACTCTGAATCGTTTTACAACATGCACTTAGCTATGTAAATTACAGCACTGCCTTAGACAGGCAACCTGCTCTCTAGAGACAACAGGGAGACTAATATAGATCGGTACATAATTCACAGTGACCCTGTGACTGCTCTGCAGTGTGACGGCTCACTGAGATATATAGCTAGACTGACAGACATAATTCTGGTAGGTTTAACAGTATCAAGCTATACAAGAACCCTGCTGGTATATAACACTTTGCTCTCAACTTGGTTTATCCAAGTTGAGAATCAAAATTTCAATCACACGGGCTTGTTTGCACAGAGTGGGGGACAGAATGGACATGTATTGTTATTAACCACTCAACTAGATAATAGATTTTTTCCTTTAAAAGTTGACTTGATGCGACCTAAAACTTTTGAAGATAACAACAGAGTTGAAGTGCAGGGTGCTTGTGATTAGGGTGCCCACATGTCCCGGATTGCCCGGGACTGTCCCACAATTGACATGTCTGTCCAGGGTCGCAGGCACCTTCATTCCGGGACAATACAATGTCCCGGAATGAAATAGAGGACACAGCCACCCCCTACTAACTAATAACTAAATTTCCGGAACTGGTTGCTAGGGCCAGCTCTGCCTGGCGTCTTGCAACCAATGACAATTTACTCTCAGACAGTGAGACCGGGAGCGAGGCCTGCGCCTAGTGCAGCACTGCTATCCCCACCCACCTCGGCACCTCTTCCTTCTCTGGCACCCAGCGGCAAGCAGCAGATACTGGTGTGATCTTCACTCTCCAGATAGTGACGCCACTCCTTTCCATCTATGCACGTGGCTCATGCTGAGGGAGTGACAGCAGCACTGCATCTGGTGGCAGGCTATGGGTTGCAAGTGGCACTGCATCTGGTGGCAAGTAGCATATTTACCTGACAAATAACCTGCCGCCAAATTCCCCATCAACTCCGAGACTACATTTCCCCCGTCCACCTTTTTTTTGGGGTGGGGGGAGGTGAGAGAGGGGGTGTGTCCCTGAATGGCAGTTTGGAAATGTGGTCACCCTACTTGTGATGCATGCAAGTGGCTTTCAAGTCAATCCTTCTGTCCCTGTGGAGCACCTTGGTTTCAAGGCCCAAGCTGCATATAGGGTAGCAACCTCTGCCCAAGTCAGTATTAAAGCCCATCTCTATGAGTTAGAAAGGAAGGGGAAGTGAAAAAATGGGACTTTAAATGAGGTGTATGAGTATAGCACCTCCATCCCTGATTCAAGAGAAAAAAATAGTAAGGGAAAATTTGGGACTTTGAGTGAGGCTGCAGACAGGGTGGGGGTGGTATAGAAGTACAGATTTATTCATGGAAATGCAGGCATACATCAACATACAGAAAAACATGTATATGAGAACATATATTTCTCAAAATAAAGACATTACTTTATATTGAAAACACATAATATGTGCATGTACAATAAACGCAGCAATAAGTGCAGCAATGCCTGGCCTAGTGCCGCATGCTGTAGTGCATGGATAAATGGATGCATTCAATGACAACATATGTAGAAAGGCAAATTAACAGTAATAGCGAAATGGTTACAGTAGTGAAAAACTGGTAAAAGGCATATAAAATACCAATACTAAAATATGATAACATAAAATATATATGTGGTATCCATACTAGCCCAGAATATATATAGCATCCATACTATCCCGACACGTTTCGTGTCTGAGGACACTCTTCAGGGGCAGGATGCTTGAATTGTCTAAAACGGGTAGAGCATAATTAGTAAATAGTTCATAAATTAATAATCAGTATAAGATGGAAAAAATATATCCACCTAGAGTACTCACATAGGGTCTGAGGTAAAAAGAGGTATGGAGTGTATGGAGCCATGGCCAAAGGGATATGTCCGCCGGGGGAGCTGTGGCGGCATTACAGCTCACACAGGGCAGGGACGGCAGGAGACCTCCCCAGGCAGGATAAGCACCGGGCCAAGTGTGCATATAGTGTATGAACCAAAGCAGGTAGCCAACTGGAGTCTATAATGAAATAATAAGATAAAAAATATAACCGCCCTGGACCTGTGCACGCTACTAAGCCGTCACCGTCATGTGGGCGGGACGTAAATCCGGAAGAGCGTCGGAGTGGGCAGGACTGCCCACAGCGTGCACTCATGTGTCCGGGTATCGTCCGCTAAGATGGAAACCGCGTTCAGCATAGTGACGTCAGAACTGACGTCCCAGGCTGGGCGGAACACATGACGCCGACGCGAGATGCGAGCGGACCCCACCACCGGGCAATCTCGGTGGATTTAGAAAGAAAGAGTTAGAAAGAAAACAAAATCTACAGCCTTGCAATGGGGCCTCCAACTGCAAATGCTTGTTATGTCTAGGGATGCTAGAAAATGGAGCAATGCCTTATGCCTCAATCAAATAGAGTCCCACCTAGGTGCCAGCATCATTGGCCAGCACGGGATAACATCACTCCCGTATACGCGCAGGAGTTCAGTCATCCCGGCACTCGGGATCTGCGTTAGAATGTAAACTGAGCTGCGATTGCACAGCTCTATGTATGTTCCAAAGAAGAAGACTGCAAGCAGGCAGGTAGGTTTGTTTTACTGCAGATCTCTTCTGCAATACAGAGCCTGACTGCATGCAGTTTGGTAAAGCAAAACTGAAGTTCTCAGATACTCACTCCAGTGATATGACCGTTACATATCAAATATTTCACATGCTGCTCCAGATAATATCAGGCTCCACACTTCACAATCACATCTCAGATTCTGCCTCAGCCTGACCATCAATACCCTCATTGGTCACCAGCATCTTCTCCCCAGGCTTCTTCCAGGTGGTGGTCCGCGGACATCTTGATTGGCTGGTAGGGGGTGATGTGACTACCACACATGCAAACAGAGGTCATTGAACTTTGCACACAGGCACCATGCAGAGGACATATGCTGAGCTGCCAATGCGCAGCTCAGTGAACATTCAATAGAAGATTGCGAACAGGCAGTTAAAGGGGTTCTAAAGGTAAAAAATTTTCTCAAGTCGCCTTTCAGGACAACCTTGGAGAGAGCGCAGCTCCGCCTCTTTAACAGGAAACACACCCAGGCTTTAAATCCCTCCTCTTCCACCATGGCTTCAGTTATTGTGTTTCCCCCTGCCATGGTGGAAGCAACAGGCTGGAACCAGGGAGCTGCGCTTTTCTCCAAGGTTGGAGGCGGACAGGCTTTTCCTCAGTTATGGCAGTTGGTTTGCCGCTTTTTGCATGGACCATCCCAGCTTCCCCCTTTTTTAACTTACATGGGGGGTTTTTTTCCGGAGTCCCCGGTCTCGCCTGCTCACAGGAGCAAAGGACCCACAGGAGGCACAGCGCCTGGTGGTTGGGCGTCCCGCATGTCGGTTTTGGGTCCCGGCCAGCGGGTGACGTCACGCCGGCGACGCTGTTTCCTGTGGGGGCGTGTCGCTCGTGGTTCCAACCGCCTGGAACGCATCGACTAGGGGGCTGGTCTTCCGACCGGCGCTTCCGTTTCCGGCCTCTGGTTATGACGCGGAGACTGGGAAATTTAAAAAACCTCAGCGTTTTTTTTTTCTTACCCTGCTGTTTCTCTACCAGGATGGAGGAGAGATCATCAGCAATGGCGGATGCAGGTGCCGTAAGCACCGGTCAGGCCCAGGTAAGAGGGGTACAGCAGTGCCTTTTATTCTGAACCTTATGGGCTTTGCTTTGGTTATTTTCTTGACCCCCCCTGGCAGTATTCCCGAGTCTGGCTCGGGGTAAGATTTCAATACCAAAAGCGGTATCCCCGAGCCAGACTCGGGATCGCCTCGCAGCATCCACAGTTACAAGTTACTTACCTTGTCCCTGAATCCTGCGATGCCTCCCCGCTGTGTGAGCGAGCGGCGTCCTCACTCGATTCACACAGTGCCTGTGTGCCGCCGATCTCCGTTCCCTGCGATGTTACGACGCACGGGGGCGGAGAACGGCCAAATTCAAAAAAATAAATAAACACATTACATACAGTATACTGTAATCTTATAGATTACAGTACTGTATGTAAAAATTACACACCCCCTTTGTCCCTAGTGGTCTGACCAGTGTCCTGCATGTACTTTTGTATAATAAAAACTGTTCTTTCTGCCTGCAAACTGGAGATTGTCCATAGCAACCAAAACTGTCCCTTTATGTCAAAAGTGATTTTAGGGCAGCTAAAAAAAACAGCGATAATAAATTATAATCACTTGCAAAATTGAGCGATAGCGATTTGTGGGGAAATTCGTCATAAATAAATAAAAGTAATGACAGCGACAATTCTGCAACTGAGCAAATTTCAGTGTTTTTGATTTGATTACATTATTGAATAATTTTTATAATAATTACATTATTATTCGTTATAATTATTTATAGTTATTTATTATATTATAATTTATGATTTTGTTTTTCAAACTTTATCATACCTGGGATGTCTACTAGACTCTTGTTTGGACAGATTTAAGTGAGCTATTCCTAAGAATTACAGGCCTACAATGTAAAACGCCAAATTTCCATGCAAAATAATTGTACCGCTTTCAGCACCTAAAACCAGAAAGAATCATACCGCCAGGGAGGTTAACTTCCTCCCTATGGGAGCCTGTGTCTGCTTAGTCGGAAGCGTCTTGTTTGGCCGACTCTGCAGTTTGTTTTGGGTGGTTGCTGTAATACTGATGGGACACTTTACTTTCGGTTCTGGTGGTGGTGTTTTGCACTGAAGTGTTTGGTGGCTAGATGGAACTCTAGATGAGTTATTGATTATCTTGTTTCAGGAAAAAACGTTAAGCAAAGCTAAACAGTTAATTCCACCAAGCCAGAGGAAGTGTCCCTCCTGCAAGAATCGTCTTAGGGATTCATGGCAAAAATCAATGTGTAGATCATGCATTAAAGACCTGGTTGAAGAGGAATCATCTCAACAACTTAAAGACCTGTTTTTTCTCAGTCCCTGAACTTACAAATTCACTCAGCTCAGTAAAATCCCTTTTGGTACAAAATCCAGCTCAGGTTGAACCCCAGCAACCACCATCGAGCCCAAGAGCCTCCACCTCTAATCCAGTAGAGGTGGACTCATCCCTCCCTTAAAGGGTCACTAAAGGAAATTTTTTTTTTAGCTAAATAGCTTCCTTTACCTTACTGCAGTCCTGGTTTCATGTCCTCATTGTTCGTTTTTGCTTTGAAGTAGCTGTAATTCTGCTGTGATCTCCACACTTCCTGGTTGCCTGTTTCCTTATAACCATGGTACTGGGAGATTTTCACGGTGGTCTAAGCTGTCATTACTGTGTGTCTAAAACTCCTCAGAACCAATCAGATTCATTTTAAAAACAAAACACTGCCCTGGATTTGTTTTGTTTTTGTTCTGTGAGTCTTCCCGACTCACCTCTCACCCGGAACTTCATGTATGTACGTTTAAAACCGAAAGTGAAACTAGAGGCACATTATATGATAGATTAAATTCAATTTTTAAAAAGGAATCAGTTAACTTTTATGTCTCTATACCCTGTAAACAGTCATTTCAGCAAAAAAAAATTTTTCCTTTAGTGACCCTTTAAGGATTTTGATGAATAGGAGGAAGAGGATGCGGGCAGAACCTCCAGATATAAACTATCCCTGGAGGATGTGGATGAAATGTTAAGAACATTTTACACCACCCTGGATATTCAGGAGGAGAAAGTACAGTTATGTGCCCACGATAAAATGTACCAGGGCCTGGATGATTCCAAACACAGAGTTATTCCAGTCTATAGAGTATTATCGGACGCAATTAAAAAAGAATGGAAAGATAAAAAAGGACCGTTTCTATCCAAATCTCTTAAGAGAAGGTTCCCCTTTGAAAATAAAGAGTCTGAGGTTTGGAACAAGAAACCTAGAGTTGATGCTGCGTTCCTGCAGGTTCCCGGCGGATGGATCTTGCCTTTGAAGACATGGGAGTCCTAAAAGATGCAATGGACAAAAGGGCAGATGCCCTTCTGAGAAAAGCATGGTACTCCGCGTCGGCCAGCCTCAAACCGGCTATGGCCTCCACAGTGGTGGCGAGGAACCTAGAATGCTGGGTGGAGAAGCTACAGAGCCATGTTGAGGCAGGTACTCATAGAAACGATCTTCTAGAGTCCTTCTCTCTAATATTTAAAGGGTCACTAAAGGAAAAAAATGTTTTTGCTGAAATGACTGTTTACAGGGTATAGAGACATACAAGTTAACTGATTCCTTTTAAAAATGATTAAAAATTGAATTTAATCTATCATATAATGTGCCTCTAGTTTCACGTTCGGTTTTAAAGGTACATACATGAATTTCCGGGTGAGAGGTGAGTCGGGAAGACTCACAGAACAAAAACAACAAATCCAGGGCAGTGTTTTGTTTTTAAAATGAATCTGATTGGTTCTGAGGAGTTTTATACACACAGTAATGACAGCTTAGACCACCGTGAAAATCTCCCAGTACGATGGTTATAAGGAAACAGGCAACCAGGAAGTGTGGAGATCACAGCAGAATTACAGCTACTTCAAAGCAAAAACGAACAATGAGGACATGAAACCAGTACTGCAGTAAGGTAAAGGAAGCTATTTAGCTAAAAAATTCCTTTAGTGACCCTTTAAGGCAATCAAGTATATGGCTGATACATCAACTGAGTCAATTAAAATGGCAGCCAGATCCTCAGCACTTGTTAATTCAGCCAGGCGCGCAGTCTGACTAAAAACTTGGTCGGAGGATACAGCCTCCAAGATTGAACTTTGCAGTATACCCTTTTCAGGGGATTTTCTTTTTGGCCCAGATCTGGAAACAGTTTTGGACAGAACAGCCGACAAAAATAAGGCTTTTCCTGCTAAGAAGACTTTTAAAAATAATTTTCCTGCTGTTCAGCAGCCCTTCAAAAATTGAGAAGACAACAAAAAATGTTGGGTTCCCCAGAAGGGTAAAGGAAGGGGCGGAGTTATCTTTAGATCTCCCCCAGACCAAACTCCTAAAAATAAGTGACAATCTTACTCCAGTGGGAGGAAGATTGTCCGCCTTTCTCCCTCAATGGAGTCAGATACCCACAAGTCCCTTTGTAAGAAACATCATTTCACAGGGGTACAGCCTGGAATTCTCGGAATGCCCTCCAAGCAGATTTTATGTTACAGCCCTCCCAAGGGATCAGGAAAAATCTTCAGCTATGATGAACCTATTACAGGATCTGATCCAACAAGAAGTAATTGTCCAAGTCCCGAAACAACAGGAGGGCAGGCGGTTTTATCCCCATATATTCCTGGTGAAAAAACCTTCAGGCAAGTACCGACTGATTCTAAATCTGAAGATCCTAAACAGATCAATACAGTACAAACACTTTCACATGGACACGATTCATTTCATAACAAAGTTGTTATCTCCAGACTGTTTCATGGCATCCCTGGATCTAAGAGACGCCTATCTACATGCACCTATAGTGCTGGCTTCTCAACGGTTTCTTCACCTGGCCATCAATCTAGGGACTTCAGTCTGGCATCTCCAGTTCAGGGTCCTGCCGTTTGGGCTTTCATCTTCCCCCAGGATCTTTACAAAAGTGATGGCGGAAGCCCTGGAACCTCTGAAACTGAGGGGGATCTCGGTCATTCCATATCTGGATGACCTATTGTTCTTTGCGGATTCCAGAGATCAGGTTGTGACAAACCTTCAAATGTCACAGACTCATCTCAAGAGCCTAGGTTGGCTGTGAAATCTAGAGAAGTCAAATCTAGATCCTACACAGGAGATGAGGTTTATGGGCTACACCTTAAATTCTGTACTGCAAAAAGTGTTCCTTCCTCAGGAAAAGATGGAAAAGATCTTTTCAGCAGTGGGTCAGATTCAGACGAATCTCTCGGTTTCAGTCAGATCAGCCATGTCAGTGTTGGGCCTTCTCACGGCAACGATCCCAGCAGTCCAGTGGGCGAGATTACATTCCAGACCCCTCCAGATAAACATTCTACAGGTTTGGTCGCACCAGGAGTCGCTGGAAAAGTGTCTCAAACTATCTTTGAAGGTAAAACAAGCACTCTGGTGGTGGAGGGACTCATCCAATCTGACAAAGGGTCTCTCATGGGTTTTTCCTCTGGACAAACGTCTAACAACAGACGCGGGTTCCTGGTAGATATGTGCATTCCCGTTCGTACGAATATGTTCATTTTCGTACCCGCAGAATAATGTGTACATACGAAAAAATGAAAGCACCAAAATATGAAAACGACAGGATTACGAATGAGCCGCATAACGAACAACCGCAAATACGAACGAACGATCCGACGAAAATACGACAAAACGAAAGCGGCAAAAGAACGAAAAATGACATCTATAACAAAAAATTTGCATTCTGTATCCTGTTTGAATCCCCTCTCTGCTCGTATCCTCAGTCGTAAGTTCACACGACATCCACAACAAAAGATTTGCATTCTGTATTTTGTTTGAATTCCCTCTCTGTTCGTATCCTCAGCCGTATGTTCACACGACATCCACAACAAAATATTGCATTCTGTATCCTGTTTGAATCCCCTCTCTGCTTGTATCCTCAGCTGTATGTTCACACGACATCCACAACAAAAGATTTGCACTCTGTATCTTGTTTGAATCCCCTCTCTGTTCGTATCCTCAGCCGTATGTTCACACGACATCCACAACAAAAGATTTGCACTCTGTATCTTGTTTGAATCCCCTCTCTGTTCGTATCCTCAGCCGTATGTTCACACGACATCCACAACAAAAGATTTGCATTCTGTATCTTGTTTGAATCCCCTCTCTGTTCGCATCCTCAGCCGTATGTTCACACGACATCCACAACAAAAGATTTGCATTCTGTATCTTGTTTGAATCCCTTATCTGTTCGCACCCTCAGTCGTATGCTCATATGACATCCACAACAAAAGATTTGCACTCTGTATCTTGTTTGAATCCCTTCTCTGTTCGCACCCTCAGTCGTATGCTCATATGACATCCACAACAAAAGACCCGCACTCTGCATTTTGTTTGAATCCTTTCCCTGTCCGCATCCCCAGTTGCATGCTCACACGACATCCACAACAAAAGACCCGCACCCTGTATTTTGAATTCCTTTTTTCTGTTCGTATTTTGGATTCAACAGAATGCAAATCTTTTGCCACAGATGTCACATGAACACACGACCGAAAACACCAAAAAAAAAAGGACCCAAAACACAGAATGCAAATCCCTTGCCACAGATGTAATTTTCGTTTTTTTGAATGGGCAGTGAGTGTAGTTAGTGAAGCAGCTTCTCTTTTGTGCTGAGTAGTACAGTAAAGCCAAATACACTTTTCTGTGGATTTTCATCTGAAGGGAGATCAGTTGGCCAGACTTTTGAACCCAAAAATGGTTTTCTGATGGAGTTTAAAAACGAACACATTTTCTGAGAACGAACGGAAAACGATCGTTTTTATGTTTGTTGTTAAAAAAGTCTAACCAAGTGTATGGGGCTTAACAATCGTTAATATGGATGAGCCGCGTGTTGAAAGTGCCGCGAATCCCGCGATATATTTACGAAAGTACAAAATGACGAAAATCCTTTTTCTGTTCGTATCTTCAGTCGCATGCCCACATGACATCCACAACAAATTGTCATAGATGTCACACGAACACACGACGGAAAACACGAACAGAAAAAGGAATCCAAAACACAGAATGCAAATCAGTGACGAAAATTCACGAAAATTATTGTCTAACAAGTAACGAACATGAATTAAACAGAATAACGAACCATCCAGCATGTACGAAAATAAAACGGTAACGAAAATACGAAACGATCGGAATACGAAAAAATCTTGTCGTCCGAAAAACGAACGGGAACGAACAGGAAAACGGGCGTCTTACGAAAAACGAACAGAAACGAACCAAAAAAAACGAAAACGAAATTTTCTGTGCACATGTCTAGTTCCTGGGGTTGGGGAGCCCACCTGGAGGGTCAAACCACACAAGGCACCTGGACCAAAGTGGAAGCAAGGAAATTGTCAAACTGGCGAGAGCTAAAAGCCATCTTCCTGGGTCTCCTTGCTTTCCAACACAAGGTGAAGGGACATCATGTACAGATTCTCAGACAACACGACAGCAGTAGTCTATGTGCTCAAACAAGGGGGAACCAGGAGCAAAGGTCTCATGGAACTAGGCAGTCAACTATTGTCCTGGGCAGAACTAAATGTGACCTCCTTATCAGCAGTCCATCTGAAAGAATCCCAAAATCTGCTAGCAGATCTTCTAAGCAGAAGAAAAGTGGTGGAATCAGAATGGAGTCTGAACCAGGAGGTTTTCACCATGATCTCGGAGGAGTGAGGGCATCCTCAAGTGGACCTGTTTGCCAGTCAGCAAAATGCAAAGGTTCAGGAATTCTTTTCTCTCCACAGAGGGGATCAGGTGGTAGGCATAGACGCCCTAGCACACCCATGGAATTACCAGCTGTGTTACACCTTTCCTCTAATCCTGTTGATTCTAAGAGAGTTCAGGGAAGAAAACACCAACTTACTCCTGATCACTCCTTTTTGGCCAAAAAGGCCTTGGTTTGCAACACTTCTGAACTTGGCCGCAAAACTTCCATGGAAGCTACCATACAGGAAGGACCTATTAACACAGGGCTCCGTGTGCCATCCGGAAGCAAGGAAGCAAGCAGGTTACACCTAAGTGCTTGGCTTCTGAGGAAGATCTCCTAAAGGCTAAAGGACTTTCCGATAAAGTGGTAAAGACCCTACTCTCGAGAAGTTTAACTCTTGGTGTTCTTTCAAAAACCTTGAAGTCAAGAGTACTAGTTCAGTTTTGGAATTTCTCCATGAGGGAATGGAGAAAGGACTGGCAGCCAGCACCCTGAAAACACAGGTAGCTGCTCTTTCCGTTTATTTTGAAAAACCTCTGTCCAGAGAAGCTTTAATTTCTAGATTTTTTAGAGCTCTAGCCCTCAAAGTTTTTCCTAGCTGGGACGTATCTATTGTTTTAGAGGGTCTAACGGGAGTTCCGTTTGAACCCTTACAAAATACGTCCTTAAAAAATGTAGTTCTCAAAACAATTTCTTTAGTTGCCATTACATCAGCAAGATGAGTCAGTGAACTCCAAGCTCTAGCAATTACAGAACCTTTTCTTAGAGTCCTTTCAGACCGGGTGATCCTCCAAAGTGCAGCGCTAAATTATATATGGTATGAAACCATATATATACAGTGTTGTGCTGTAGCAAAGTGCTCACAATCAAGCGAGAATAGATAAACCTGTTCAAACAAAAAAAGAGTTATAACTACCTGAAGGTATGTAAAGAATAATAAATTCCATGTGATACCAACACATACCACAAGAGTGCTCACAATCAAGTGAGAGTAAATAAACCCATTAAGTGAACAGGTGTATAGACCTGAAGGTAAGTGACAAAAATAATATGTGCAAAGTCAATGTCAATGAATGCCATCATAAAAGTATATATAGAAATGAGTCCACTATTGATAACAATACTGTTATAAAAGGTCCACATAAAAAACAAAAAACAGAAGGAACAGCATTGGGGTAGACCAAATAATAGGAACATATGGGGTGAGTCTTCTCAAGGCAGGAATCAATTAAAAGATCCCATGGAATTTATTATTCTTTACATACCTTCAGGTAGTTATAACTCTTTTTTTGTTTGAACAGGTTTATCTATTCTCGCTTGATTGTGAGCACTTTGCTACAATGCAGGAGAAGAAGCTTTCCATACACTGGATGTGAGAAGATGTTTGTTACAGTTTCTTTCCGTCACCAAGGAGTTCAGAAAATCAAACGCTCTCTTTGTGGTGTTCTCAGGCCCCCGCAAATGGGAAAAAACTTCTAATGCCCTGTACACACGATAGGTTAGTCTGATGAAAACGGTCTGATGGATTTTTCCATCAGTTATCCGATTAAGCTGACTGATGATCAGTCGTGCCTACACAAACAGTTAAAAAAACGATTGTGTCAGAACGCGGTGACGTAAAACACAACGACGTGCTGAAAAAAAGTTTAATGCTTCCAAGCATGCATCGACTTGATTCTGAGCATGCGTGGATTTTTAACCGATGGACGTACCCACATACGATCGTTTTTTTCTATAGGTTTTTTATCCATCAGATAATTTTAAAACAACTTCCTATTTTTTTAACCTATGGATAAATAACCGATGGGGCCCACACACGATCGGTTTGGTCTGATGAAAACGGTCCATCAGACATACGCAGACGCAGCATAAGAGTATGCTCGGCAGATGGCTTAGACAAGCAATTTCAGAAGCCTATCGAGCCAAAGGGGAAATACCTCCATCAGGTAAACACTGTGATCTGGTTGACTTCATGGTATCCCTCAATAACAACCAAAGAGGGATCCAACTGAAATATGAGGCCAGCCAGACTAGTGTTCACTACTTGGATTTGAATATTGAGGTGAGGGAGGGTCAATTTGTTACCTCCACTTACTTTAAAGAAACCAATAGAAATTCCTTTATCCCAATGGATAGCTGCCATCACGAGGCATGGCTCAGGGCGGTCCCAAAGAGCCAGTATCTCAGGCTGAGAAGGAACTGCTCTGACTCCAAGCAGTTCCTTGCCCAGGCAGGAATGCTGACAGGCCGTTTTCGTGAAAAAGGATACCCCGAGGAGTCCTTACAAGGATCCCTGAATGGGGTACTGACCACTAAGAGGGATGATCTCCTTTGGGAGAAAGCTATGGGTGAGGGGAACAGGTTTCCTGATGGGGTTCCTTTTATTACCACCTATTCAGTGCAACACAGAGCCATTACCCAACTGGTTAAAAAACATTGGCATATTGCTAGAAACGATCCGGTACTGGGGGACATCTTACCCCCCCAGCCTCGGGTGGTTTTCGGAGGTGTTCAGTCCCTAAGAAACCAAGTAGCAGTTAATGTCATAGATCCCCCTATCAGGGGTATAGTTTTTTTTTTACCAACTTAAGGGCTTTTATGGGTGCAGACGCTGCAGGGTCTGCTCCCTGAATTCGAGCACACAAAGATGTGTGACCGTTTTCTCCTCTACCGCTACAGGGAAGGAGTTTAAAATTAGGCCCTGTGTTACGTGTACCTCTACTGGCGTAGTATACTTACTGCAGTGCCCTTGTGGCCTGCAGTATGTGGGCCGGACTAAAAGGTCCTTTCAGGTTCGAGTTAACGAGCATATTACCAACATTTTGAATGGATTTAAAAATCATTCAGTCTCCAACCATTATAGGCTGAAGCATAGGAAGGATCCATCTAAAACCCTCTTTTTAGGGATTGATAAATTTAAGCCTCATTGGAGGGGGAGTCATCTCGTTAGAGACATTTCGAAAATGGAAATGGGCTGGATCTATCGGCTAAAAACGTATGCCCCCTATGGGTTGAACATAGAGACTGACGTGAATGCGTTCATTAATAACTCATAATATGTAAACTCACTGTGATCTGCACTACTAGAGGCGGTGCACTTTATTATTAATTTTTTTATTTTCTTTCATTTTTTTCACCTTTTTTAATTTTTTGGAATTTTTTCAAAAATGCCCATAGAATTATCTCTTTGGTATTATTATCATAAGTTTAAAAATATTAGTTAAATAGTATTATTTTTTATATTAGTCCTATACTTCTAAGTATGGAGCACTGGGCACTTATATATAAATCATTGGTGGTTTGGGGTTCTCACGAGCACTAGTAGGTTGTGTGGCCTCTCCTCCATTCAGGGGAGTGTGAGGCTTCTCTCTCTCTCTCTCTCTCTCTCTCTCTCTCTATATATATATATATATATATATATATATATATATATATATATATATATATATATATATATATATATATATTTATTTATTTATTTATTTCATTAGTTTAACTATTCATTTTGATTTATTATTGCCCTCTGTTTTGGGGGGTAATACACTCACTATTGGTCAGAACGTAAGATCCTGTTTAGTGTATGGCCAGGGTTCTTCTATTTTCCATTAGTGTTTTTTTCCTCATGATCTGACCATTCACAGGTGGTTTCACTCTACATGGCTTTGACCCAAACTTAAGAGGGATTGGTGGTTTAATATTAAATAAAGCTTTCCCTTTTTCTTCCTTTTGGATAGCTAGCAGCATAAAGGTCCATTATTAGCTATGCTGATTTTGGGATTCTGGCGCTTAGGTGGACGCATGATGAGAAACAAGGAGAAGAATTATTTCATACTATCCTTGGCTCATCCCTATGGAGGAAGCTAAAGTCCCTTTTTCTCTTCTTTTTTTCTCATTAGCATTTCCACCGTTAGAGCGCTAGATGGCGATAGGGAGATAGAGAGGGGTTTGTTCAGGGAGTCACGTGGCTTGTGCCAGGCCATTCCTATTTTTGTTGTGCCTCCCGTGAATATTATGTATGACGCTGTAAAGTTGTCTATTTTATTACTTTTATTTTTTTATTTTTTTTCCATTTAATGTGGAATGTTCTCTTTTTTCTTAATTGGTTATCCAATGAGGTTTTTATAGTTACCTTGCGGCGTGGCATCGCACCGCTAACTATGGGCTGTTTTACCTTAACCAAAATGGCGCTCACGCGGCTATTGCCTTGCAGATCACAGCGAGGTTTAGCCTTATATATACTGGTGAATCACTACTATGCCCTACCCCCATTGAGAACGTCCATAGATGACGAAACGCGTCTGGGAGGACGCGCAGTGACATCACCACATTATGGAGGAAGGGCTCCTTGTATCTGCCGGCCGGCTTACTTTGATTTTAAACCGAACACTGTTTTTACTGCAATGTTTGTGAGTACCTTTTACTTGTACTTTTAATAAAATGCTTTTTATGTAACGGAATCACGCTATGGTGCATCCTTCTCTTCTTTCATAAACTGTGCATATTGGAGAGTGTTACCCATCGAGTTTCTGAGATCTGCTTCTCCCCCGGGATCCTGTGGATTAAAGGCCGCGGCTGGGTTATAGCTAAACGCTCAGTTTGCTTGCCCTCTGGTAAGCGGCCTCATTTATTGGTGGAGGGATCACTTCAGTCAATTTTTACCTGTCCTTGCGGTGGTGTGACTTTTCATGAATTACCTTCATAAGTGTATCCACTAGAGGCTCCATACTGACTGTTTTGATGCTGAGAATATTAATTTATGGACTGACCAAACTACCTCAATCGTTATTTATTTAATTATAGTTTTTATTTTCTTATCAATTGTGATTAATGTGGCGCAGCTTTGTTTGTTTTTTCCTCCCTCAGGTATCGCTGCTCACTCAACGAGGTCAACGGCAGTTTCCTGGGCCGAAAGGGTCGGTGCTACGTCTGATCAGATTTGCAAGGCTTCTACTTGGTCCAGTTACTCAACTTTTATTCAGCACTACAGGTTGGACTTGCTGTCTGCCGCAGATCAAGCCTTCAGCAGGAAGGTACTGCAGGCAGTAGTCCCACCCTAGAGTAGGTTACTTGGTTATCCTCTCCAAGGTTGTCCTGAAAGGCGACTTGAGAAAAACTTAGTTAGACTTAGGCCCCATACTCACGACCAAACATGTCTGCTGAAACTGGCCCGCAGGCCAGTTTCAGCAGACATGTTTGGTCGTGTGTGGGCGCGAGCGGGCCGAATTCCAGCAAACATTTGCCCGCCGGGCCTTTTCCCAGCAGACAAATATTCCTGGACTTGTTTTAAAACAGCCCGCTGGAATTCAGCCCGCTCGGACATGTACGGTCGTCAGTACAGACCTACCGTACATGTCCAGGCGCCCGCCGTCCCTCGCATGCGTCGAATGACTTCGACGCATGCGTGGAAGCATTTTAAAGGCGGGCCGCCCACGTCGCCGCGTCATTGTCGCGGCGACACCGCGTCATCGACGCGGCGACACCGCGGACACGCCCCGCGTATTGTTTACGCGCGGACTTCTGTACGATGGTGTGTACAACCATCGTACAGAAGCCCTCTGGCAGACATGTATGGTGAAAACGGTCCGACGGACCGCTTTCACCATACATGTTTGTCCGTGTGTACCCGGCCTTACCGGTAACGGTATTTCTAAGAGCCTTTTAGGACAACCGCTATTTCCCTCCCTAATATATCTTAGAAGTAATTGTGATGTATCCATCATGGTGTTGTGGTTCTTCTGTGCTTTGTTTTCCAGTGTCAGAGGCCACAATAACTGAAGCCATGGTGGAAGAGGAGGGATTTAAAGCCTGGGTGTGTTTCCAGTTGAATAGGCGGAGCTGCACTCTCTCCAAGGTTGTCCTGAAATACCGTCACTGGAAAGTCCAACAAAGTTTTTTTCTCTAAATAGAAATCCTCACTTCCTGTTCTTCTGTCTGTAACTACACACAGTAATGCAAGGCTTTCTCCCTGGTGTGGAGAAAGCCTCTTGAGGGGGCAAGCAGGAGTGTCAGGACACTCTCTACTTTGCAGATAGAGAAAGGAGCTGTGTGTTAGTGGGCGTCCTGACACCCCTTGTTGCCCCCTCCCCCTCTAGGCTTTCTCCACACCAGGGAGAAAGCCTTGCATTACTGTGTGGAGTTACAGACAGAAGAACAGGAAGTGAGGATTTCTCAGAAGAAATAAGGACATTTAAAAGCAAAATCAAAGGATGAGGTAAGTGAAGGAGGACTGCACTAAGGTAAAGGAAGCTATTTAGGGGGAAGAAAATTACCTTTACAACCCCTTTAACCACTTAAGACCCAGACCAATATGCAGATAAAGGACCTGGCCAGTTTTTGCGATTCGGCACTGCGTTGCTTTAACTGACAATTGCGTGGTCGTGCAATGTGGCTCCCAAATAAAATTGGCGTCCTTTTTTTCCCACAAATAGAGATTTCTTTTGGTGGTATTTGATCACCTCTGCGGTTTTTATTTTTTGCTCTATAAACAAAAATAGAGCGACAATTTTGAAAAAAAACTATATATTTTTTACTTTTTGCTATAATAAAACCCCCCAAAAAGATCTAAAAAAAATGTTTTTCTCAGTTTAGGCCGATGCGTATTCTTCTACAAGCGTTAAACGATTGGCTTGCGCAAAATGTATAGCGTTTACATAATAGGGGATAGTTTTATGGCATTGTTATTAATATTTTTTTTTTTACTACTAATAGCGGCGATCAGCAATTTTTTTCGCGACTGCTACATTATAGCAGACACATCGGACAATTTGGACACATTTTTGGGACCATTGTCATTTTCACAGCAAAAAATGCTATAAAAATGCAGTGTTTACTGTGAAAATGACAGTGCAGTTTAGGAGTTAACCACTAGGGGGTGCTGTAGGGGTTATGTGTGACCTCATATGTGTTTCTAACTGTAGGGGGGCAGGGCAGGGCTGGACATGTGACGTCACTGATCGCCTTTCCCTATATCAGGGAACAGTGACATTTACACACACCTCTCCCCGTTCTTCAGCTCCTGTGACCAATCGCGGGACACCGGCGGCGATCGGGTCCGCGGGTCCCACGGCCGCGGTCACAGAGCTTCGGACCGGGTCGCAGGCTCGAGCCCGCGCACCCCACGGCTGGGCACTTAAAGAGGACGTACAGGTACGTGCCTGTGCCCAGCCGTGCCATTCTTCCGACGTAAATGTGCAGGAGGCGATCCTTAAAGCGGTTGTATACCCTGTTATTTTTTTATTTTATTTTTTTACACCTGTAAAGGAAAAGCCATAATGAGCTAGTATGCACCGCATACTAGCTCATTATGAAATACTTACCATAAAACGAGGTGAAGAGAACTTGGTCCACGCCGAGCGAGATGTCATCTTGCTCCGGCGTGTCTTCCGGGTATCGCCGCTCCAGCGCTGTGATTGGCTGGAGCGGCGATGACGTCACTCCCGCGCATGCGCGCGGGACACTTCAAACCGGCAAGGTCCGGTGGCTGCCGGCCCTTTAGCCGAGGATCCCCCGCTGCGCATGCGCTGCTGCAATCAGCGGCGCATTGCGGAGGGAATATCTCCTAAACCGTACAGGTTTAGGAGATATTCTTTATACCTACAGGTAAGCCTTATTATAGGCTTACCTGTAGGTAAAAGTAAAAAAGTGGGGTATACAACCACTTTAAGTGGTTAAGTAAGAGACAAAGGGCCAGATTCAGAAAGAATCGCGGCGGCGTAACGTATCGTCTTTACATTACACCGCCGCAAGTTTTCAGCGTAAGTGCCTGATTCACAAAGCACTTACCTGTAAACTTGCAGCGGTGTATCGTAAAGACGTCCGACGCAAACCCGCCTAATTCAAATGGGGCGTGTACCATTTAAATTAGGCGCGCTCCCGCGCC
Organism: Rana temporaria; assembly: GCF_905171775.1. Lineage (NCBI taxonomy): Eukaryota > Metazoa > Chordata > Amphibia > Anura > Ranidae > Rana > Rana temporaria. Next base: position 119,943,725 of record NC_053496.1, read on the forward strand.
GAACGTTCTGCGCATGCTCCGTTACTAAATTTCCCGACGTGCTTTGCGCGAAATTACGGCGCCCCGACGTGTTTGTGAATGGCGACGTGCGTAACGTACTTACGCTGTACTTACGCCGAAAATTTTTTTTTAAATTCAACGCGGGAACGACGGCCATACTTTAACATGGCTTGTGTAAAATTAAGCCATGAAAAAGATAGCTTAACTGTGCGACGGGAAAAAACGACGTAACGCACGTGAGTAGCTTCATGGATCGCCGTAAAAGCTAATTTGCATACCTAACGCTGGAAAACGACGCGAACTCCACCCAGCGGCGGCCGAAGTATTGTAGCCTAAGATCCGAAGGCGTACGAAGCCGTAAGCCTGTCGGATCTTAGCCAAAAGCCGTCGTATCTTGTTTGTGAATCACAAATTAAGATACGACGCGGCAAATTTGAAAATACGCCGGAGTATCAGTAGATACTCCGGCGTATCTCTTTTGTGAATCTGGCCCAACATGTGTTTCTTCTGCAGTAAAAAGCTACCTGCTTGAATTTTTTTTTTTAAATATAGGTTTGTTCTACTTTAATGTCAACTTGGGCACAAATCAAGGCACAGGGATCGACCGAGACTTCACAAGTTTTGCAGGCACCACGTATGTAATATTTGGGCTGTATTGTGAACGACGGTAGCTTACAAATAACCTCTGGTCCTATTAAAAGAGGTGGTATTATTTTAAAATAGGGAGATGTTAAAGTCACTCACTAAATGCAACCAATTAATTTTGCCTAATTTGTTTTACTGGCAGATTGCTTAATATACAGAATTAAGTGCTCTAATGCCCATTACTTGAAAATGGTCAATTGATAATGATGCATCAAGGGCAACACCCCATTCACAATTTTGTACAATTTTGTATCTGGGGGTGATCAGAGTGGGGGATATCTGGAGAGTGTGATCAGAGTGGGGGGTATACTGGGGGGTGTGATCAGGGTGGAGTATCCGGGGGTATGATCAGGTTGGAGGGTATCGGCAGGGTGTGATCAGGGTGGGGGTATCTGAGGAGTATGATCAGTGTGGGGGTATCTGGGGGGAGTAATCAAAGTGGGGGTATCTGGGGAGTGTGATCAGGGTATGGGTATCTGTTGGGTGTTATCAGAGTGGGGGTATCTGGGGGTGTGATCAGGGTTGGGGTATCTGGGGGTGTAATCAAGGTGGGGCTATCTGGGGGCATGATCAGGGTGGGGGTATTTGGGAGGTGTGAAATGGGTGGGGGTCCCTGAGGGGTGTAATCAGGGTGGGGGTATCTGAGGGTGTGATCGGGGTGGAGCTATATGGGGGGGTTATCAGAGTGGGGCTATCTAGGGTGTGTGATCAGGGTGGAGATATCTAGGGGGTGTGATCAGGGTGGGAATACCTGGGGGTGTGATCAGAGTGGGGAATATCTGGGGGTATGGTCAGGGTGGGGGGTATCCGGGGGTGAGATCAAAGTGGGGGTGTTTGGGGGAGTGATCAGAGTGAGGGTATCTGGGAGGTGTGATCATTGTGGGTGTATCTGAAGAGTATGATCAGAGTGGGGGGGTTTATAAAAGTCCAGGGGTCAGGGGACGCAAATTACTTGCCTGGCCCCAGGCTCTGACAACAAATGCTGCACCACTGCCTGTACTCATGTTGCTGTAATTTTTGCTGAAAAGTGTGGTCTTCAGATAATAGGGAGAACAATATAAATAAAGGTATGCAAAAACATATATATATATATATATATATATATATATAATACTATACAGTATTGTAGCGCCCTGCTCCTGTTGAGTAGGCGCTATTTGTAAATTTAGTTGTCTGAGCTGTAGTTTAGCTCAGAATTTTATGCCAAATTATGGGTCTCTGTTCCAGCTCGATTTGCGTTGCACATCTTCCACCTGACTGTGGGTGTCGCTGTCACCAGGAGTCTAGGTTGGAACTGCTATGGGCAGGGTGTATTGGGTGCCTCTTGCCCAGAAGCAGCTCAGTGGCGTGGTCCCGCCGCTCGGCATTCTGGGAGGGGTACTTAACGGACAGACATCGTTCTGGCGGGGTCTTCCGATCCTGACCTGATGGTCTCAGGGATGTGTTAGCAGCCTTTTGATCTCGGGGCCTGCTGGCCCGAGGCTCCATTACTGTGAGAAGGCCCAGGAGTTTCTGGGGGCCTACTGGTCCAGGGGTGGTCCCGTTCTGTCTTGCCCGCGGGAAGAAGCCAAACAATTGGGGATCCAATTGGAGGACCCATCCTGGCCAATTTACCTCCCCGTGCTGCCAGCTTGGCTGAAAGATCCTGGCACTGTGAGCTGTGTAATTTCTTTGAATTTTGCAAAGTGTGTGTGTGGTTACCTGGTCCTGTGGCAGAGGACCGTGTAGCGACTCGACAGAACTCATCAAGTCCGTGGCAGAGACTTTTGACCAAGCTTCACTTCGGCTGCAGTGAGAGAGGCCTATCCAGTGGTTGCTAAATCCAGCGTGGAAACTTATTTTGTCCTCTGGATCTAAGATCATACCCGTGATCCGCAAAACAAGGTACCTGAATCCTCCCTACCCCTCTTCACCCCTCTGATGGAACTTGTTTAATAAATTCCTTAAAGGAAAAGAAACAAAGTGTTGGCGCGGACATTTGTAACTCTTCAAGAAGGACCCCTAGGACAAGCATGGTGAACAGTAAGGTAACGGCAGGCCCAAATCTAAACCAGCAGCTCCTTCGGGGGGTAGTGCTACAGTATATTATTAATCATTAATATAATATATTATTACATATTTTAACCATGTACAGTCATTTAACTAACAGAACACAAAAGACATATATAGCAAAACTCTTGTTTTACCCTCTGCTCCGTTGGAACACATATTATAAACTCTCTATAGGATTTAATGGATAGTGCACAGCACATGTGCAGGCCTGGCTGGGAAAATTTTAACAATCGTCTGGCAGCACCAACAAGCTGCATAGCCAATATCCCACTAGACTGGGAACAAGTCTATAGAATATATATATGATATAATAAAAGAGGATCAAAATATATGATATACAAAATATACTGTAAGTTTGCAATACACTTTAAACACCTGCACCTGACAAATTTCACTCTATAAAGTTTAATAAATGTTAACCATGTCAGGCGTTTCCCTTTTGTTACCCTCTATTGAGGTAGATTGAATTCAGTTACTGCAAATTATAAATCACTTTCTCTTCACTTGTGAGGACATTACTTGTAATTTGTTGTATAAACAGTGCAATAGTTTATACCACTTTCATTTCTCTTTATACAACACTTAACAAGCTGTATTATCACAAAAGGGAATAAGTGACTTACTTAACACATAATACGATAGCACTCAAGCCACCTAAGTTGAGGTTGTAAATATGCACCGAGAGAACGAACGAGTGGGACTGTCATTGAAAACTCATAAATATGCATATCAGAATCACAAGAGAAACAACTCCTTCCCTGGCTTTCCCTTTACTTTCCCAAAATCTTCTACGATTAAATAAAAAAAAAAAAATAGAAGACTTTTATATTTTTTTAGAGGGCATATTTGCTTGATGCTAGAGAAAAATTCATAAACCTGAGGCTTACCTATAACCTAGAGAAAGGCATAGGTTGGTGTCAGAGTTTGCTGACCGCACACAAACATTTCGTTGCCATTATGCATAACTATATTCTGATGAGTTACCTTTTTTTGGTGTTGATTTTAAACTTTAACTACTTAAGGACCGCCGCCTGTACATATACGTCGGCACAATGGCACAGACAGGCACATCCACGTACCTGTACGTGCCTGTCTTCCGATCGAAATTCCAAGGGAGGCTTGCCTGTGGAAAAGTCCGAGCGTGTGTACGGGGCATAACTTTTTTGCGGGAGGATGCCCCCATGCTTCGGCATATATATATTTTAGGCACAGGTTGCGTTAAAAATTTTTTAATTTTTTTACTATTTTTTTTTTGGTATTTGCTTTGCAGGTATGGCATGGTAAGGTCTTACTGTTATTCTGTAATGTTACTTTGTTTTAATGTTAACCATCATTTGCTTAGCAGGTACACCATTCAGTTGCAGCACAGATTTATTTATCTTGACAGCAACAGCGTTTGCTCACATGATACATAAAGCCGTGACTCCAACGCTGTAGGCGGTGATTTCACCACCACAGTTAAAAAAAGAGCATATATGCCGAAGCATGGGGGCAGTAGGGATGGAAGAGCGATTTTGCTCCAAATGCCGCGTACATCTGGTCGACATTGCGACGGAGGTTTGCACGTGGAAAAGTCCAACCGTGTGTACGCAGCATAACTTTTTATGCCACGTACATACGGTCGAAATTCCGACGGAGGCTTGCCTGTGGAAAAGTCAGACTGTGTATACGCGGCATAACTTTTGCGGGAGGATGCCCCCATGCTTCGGCATTAGGGATGAGCTTCGTATTCGAGTTGAACTCATGTTCGACTCGAACATCGTATGTTCGATCGTTCGTCGAAATACGAACAAAACGGGTCGTTCAGCCAAATTTGAGTTACGTTTCACAGACCATAATTCACTGCGGCATCGCTGGCTGATGATTGGCCAAGCATCCACTATGACCCGCATGCTTGGCCAATTACAGCTTGCAAAAAACGGAGAGCCGTAATTGGCCAAAACCAGGTTGGCTTTGGCCAATTATGGCCCAGGGGGTTTAGTACACGCCCCACACTATAAAAGGCCGCCTGCAGGTCGACCTTGTGTAGTGTGTTGTGGTGGTTAAGAGAGGACAGAGAGAGTGTCATTTTTTGCAGGTAGATAGAGCAGGCAGGCAGGCTATTTAGTTAAAGTTACAGTGTGCAGAGGATATATATACATCCCAGGTGTTGTACATATATTTATACACTGTATAGTTTAGCTAGATCAGTTCTTCTTAATTTACTGGCAGGCAGGTGATTGTGCTAGCTGCAGTATTCTTACGTGGTTTATTGCCTGTGTCCTCTGTAGTTTGCACCTAAAGCTACTTGGTGTGTACTGGCTGTGTGTTCTATAGATTGCACCTAAAGCTACTTGGTGTGTACTGGCCGTGTGCTCTGTAGTTTGCATCTAAAGATTCAGGAGCAGTGATTTTAATGATGCTTAAATAAAAAAAATGAAAAATTCCTTTAAATATTGTACCTGCTGGGTGTCTATAGTATGCCTGTGAAAACGTCTTTGAGAACCCGGGTCTTGCCCGAGGGAACATCAATGGAATCAATGGAAAAAAAGTTTTAAAAACGATAGTTTTTAAAACTTTTTTTCCATTGATACATGTTCCCTGGGGCAAGACCCGGGTTCTCAAAGACGTTTTCACAGGCATACTATAGACACCCAGCAGGTACAATATTTAAAGGGATTTTTCATTATTTTTTATTTTTTATTTAAGCATCATTAAAATCACTGCTCCTGAAAAAACGACCGTTTTTAAAACTTTTTTCCATTGATACATGTTCCCTGGGGCAAGACCCGGGTTCTCAAAGACGTTTTACGACAATAACTTGCATATTAGGCTTTAAAATGAGTACTTTTGAATTCGAACGTTCGAGTCCCATAGTTGTCAATGGGGTTCTAAATGTTCGCGCGAACGTTCGGTCCGTTCGAAGGTTCTGGTGCGAACCGAACGAGGGGGTGTTCGGCTCATCCCTATTCTGCATATATAAAGGGAAAAAAATGCAACACCCACCATTTTAATCTGTAGGGCCTTTGCTTTAAAAAAATATAAAATGTCTGGGGGTTCATCGTAATTTTCTTGCAAATTTCTTTTTTTTCATGTAAACAAAAAGTATCAGAAAGGGCTTTGTCTTCAAGTGGTTAGAAGAGTGAATGATGTGTGACATAAGCTTCTAAATATTGTGCATAAAATGCCAGAACAGTTCAAACCCCCCCCCCCCCCAAATGAACCCATTTTGGAAAGTAGACACCCCAAGCTATTTGCTGGGAGGCATGTCGAGTCCATGGAATATTTTATATTTTGACACAAGTTGCTGGAAAAGGACAATTTTTTTTTTTTTTTTTCACAAAGTTGTCACTAAATGATATATTGCTCAAACATGCCATGGTTATATGTGGAATTACACCCCAAAATACATTCTGTTGCTTCTCTTGAGTACGGGGATACCACATGTGAGACTTTTTGGGAGCCTAGCGGCGTACGGGACCCCAAAAACCAAGCACCGCCTTTAGGCTTTCTAAGGGTGTACATTTTTGATTTCCGGCACTGTAAACTGAGCTGCATGTGCAGACCTGCTCAGGTATAATGTACTAGGGAGTGAACATGCAGAGCAGATACCATTATAATAACATTAATTTTGGTTTTATATATATGTTTGAAGCTTTGTACATGCTGAGGAACCCAAATGAGAAATAACTCTATGACACCCTTCCTCTGTTTTTAGGAATACATCACAGGGCTCAGTGACCCGGAAATAGCAGTAGAGACCTCCCCTAAGGAGATGTTTTCGTTGAGGCTCACGCCGATAAATATACAATGGACTTGTTGCTGCTGCCCAGCGCGTTGAAGGAGGAGCCGCAGATTCTGTTGGCAAATGACAACTATTTGGTTGCACAGGATGATGCAGATCTCGAGATAAGTACTGAGAACTCTGGAGCCAACAATGAACAACCTTGTAGCCCAGATGAGGCTAGGACTAAGACCCCTGTGACCAGTGCCGGCCCAAGACATTGTGCTGCCTGGTACCAAGAATGAAATGCTGCCCCCCCCCCCCCAAAAAAAAAAAAATATTAAAAATCACGCCCAACAAAATGCACCCATATCCATTATTTTATATCATGGTAACTAAAGGGGACCTGTCATGGCTCTATACATGTATATAGGAGTATAAAGAGGACCTGTTATAGATGTTTACGTGTATAGGAGTATAAAGAGGACCTGTCAGGGCTCTATTCATGTATATAGGAGCATAAAAGGACCTGTCATGGCTCTATGCATGTATGTAGGAGTATAAAGAGGACCTGCCATGGCTCTATACATGTATATAGGAGTATAAACAGACCTGTGCAGGGTCGGCGGCCGCAATGTCAGCTGTCCACCCGCGATCGCTCCACAGAGAGCCAGAAAGGGGATCTGTCCATGTAAACAGACAGATCTCCATTCTGACAGGGTAGGAGAGACAGATGTGCTGTTCCTAGTGATTAGGAACAGAGATCTCTCTCCTCCTCCAGTCAATCCCATCCCCCCCAGTTAGAAACACCTCCCAGGGAACACATTTAACCCCTTCCCTGACAGCGCCATTTACCCAGTAATCAGTACAATTTTATAGCACAGATCGCTGTATAGATGTCACTGGTCCCAAAAATGTGTCAGAAGTGTCCGATCTGTCCACCGCAATGTCGCAGTCTCGCTAAAAATTGCAGATCACTGCCATTACTAGTAAAAAAAATAATAATAAAAATGCTTGAAGTGCATTATTTCTATTATTACATTGTTATATAAAATAAAAAAGTTCAACTCACTGTAATGCAGAATCAGTGGGAGCACCAAGCTTGTCACTTGCCACGTCACCTGCCTTCAGATGTGGATTGTCACTTGCTGTGTCACCTGCCAGACATTGCGGATTGTCACTTGCCACGTCACTTGTCACACATTACGAATTGTCACTTGCCACATATTGTCACTTGCCACATATTGTCACCTGCCACAGGTAGAGGATTGCCACTTCCTGAGTAAAGACAGGCAGCAGAGAGATAATGTAATCTCACTGCTGCCCGCACAGTGGGGGCGGAACTGCAGTGATGCAGGGTGGGCAATGAGAGATGATCTCACCTCTCTGCTCCCCCGCCCGCTGATTGGCCAGGAAGCCCGATCATCTGCCGACTGTCCAGCCCTGAGTGTGCAGGTGGTGGATCTAGTTTTTTTACACATCTAAGGCCGGGGGCGGGGTGCTTGCGGCGATAACCGCCTTTCTCGTCTGTCTCCTAGGGGGGGGGGTGTGTGTGTTTTCGGCGATCGCCGGCTTCGTATGCATTGTCTGACGGCCCTTCTTCTAGCAGCTGAAAGCTGAAGGGAGCAGAACGGATGGGCGGCAATCAGGGCTGGTGCAAGGATTTTTGACACCCTAGGCGAAACCTCATTTTGCCGCCCCCCCCCCATTGGATCACCCCTTACTCCACCCCCTTTGACCTGTTCATGTAAACGGTGGGCTAGGGTACTTTATGGACTGGCCAACTATGCAACTGCCGGTCTGTATGAGCAGACAAATACACTGACAATGCTTTACGGGCTCCTAGTAAAAATAATAATAAATGCACATTTTTTTACCTGCAAAAATATCTGCATTTATTATTTTTTTACAAAGCTGAACCTCCACACCTCTTATACCCCCCTCCCCCCAATCAGTTCCCCTCTGTACCCCCACACACATTAGTTCCCCTCTGTACCCCCCAAATCACTGAGGTCTCACTTGCACTGGCATACCGAATACTTCAAACAGTACATTAGAGAAGAAACTTGCCCCCTAGGTTTAAGGATCCAGTTATTCCCTACCATCAAAGACCTGTCCCCCAGCCTTAAAATGACCTGGGAAAAAACCTTGACACATTGTAGCCTAGAACTTATGAAAATACTTACCAATCAGTACACCTTAGACATGGTCTCCCTGGATAGCGAGATCGAGCTTCTTAACACCCAGTATCATCACCTCATGGATGTCACCACCTTCCCTGCCAAATTGAAGGAGGTTCGACAACGCCTAGAAGTGATGAATAAAGACATCATTACTAAGAAACAGGCCAAATATGTCAAGGACAAACTCGCCTTCTCTGAAAGTTTTGCGTATAAATGGAATGACCAGTCCAACAACCGAAGAGGGCCCCCCAAAAACAATAGGCTCCCCCGAAACCCAACCTCTGAATTTTCAGAATCGGACTCATCTACCTCCTCCCTGCGTTCCTTGCCTGTAGACTCACGCCTAACTGCGACTGCTACATCCAGCATGACATGCAAACGCACGAAACATGCCAAAGGGACCTCACCAGTGGCATCGAGAAAAGGAAAAAATACTTCCAACAGACATCAATCGGCCCATACCCCGGGTGAACCTTCGCCAGAGGCCAATATGGCCCAAAGTGGAAGTATACACGCCCCGACACCCTCTACCACCCCTTATCTCCTTATTCAATGATGAGCAACCCCAAAAAAAAACTCTTGGACATTGATTTTTTAGATTTGACATCCCCCGACTTCAAAAAACAACAACTCAAAATCGATACATTCACACGGAAAATTCCACTAACACCACTACCCAGTCAACCCACAGCACCGACCAATTAAACATCATTAATCTTTCCCCACTATACTTTCCCCTGAACAATCGTCTGTATTACAATTGGGTCTGGGTTTTTGCCCCCTAGATTCACTACACGTTACGGAAACCATTAAAGATTTGTATCTTTTTGCACGCAATCTTACTTACAAATACCTATATGACTCAGATCGTCACAATGCAAACCTGGAGCGTGAACTTTCTGAACGCACGAAACACTTCTCTATGGCCGAAATTTTGGGCCCTACGTGATCTAATGCTTCAGGGTTCCACTGATGATCCTCCCCCCTGCCTCACAGACTGGGGTATCTGGGGGCCTCACTGGAACCCCCGTGACAACACCTTTGAATACACAGACAACTACCAGTAATGCCCCATTTAAAAATTTTTCACTTAAATCGCGTAGATTTCCTGACTTGATGACATGCCCAACGATTTGGGCATTCTTACAAGCAGCCATTAAAGACCTCAAACAGAATCGGTGGCAGGAGTTTCCCACCAATCTTAACCCTTCTCAACAGACTGCCCTTAAGCAACTGCAACAATAACCGTCAGACAAAGGCGGGAACATTGTAGTGATGACACACCTCCAGTATCGCACAATGTGCTATACTGTACTCCAGGGGTGGCAAACACAAGGCCCGCGGGCCGAATCCGGCCCGCCAGGCCTTGTCATGTGGCCCGCCAGTAGGGGTGCAACGGATCGTCACCGATTCGGTCACCCCGTTCGGATCGGCGCGATCCACGGAGCGCTCCGGAGCCTAGGAAAGTCCCCGGCTTCGGCCTAGCTCCGGAGCGGCGGCCATCTTGCTCCACCCAGTGTGCTTGCCAGAGCCCAGAGCACAGCGTGACATGCCTCCCCGCCTCAGCGTGTTGACTTCTGTAGTCAGCGCGCTGAGGCGGGGAGCCATGTCACGCTGTGCTCTGGGCTTTGGCAAGCACACTGGATGGTGAAGATGGGACTCAACTACATTCTAATTCTAAAAAGGCAAGTAAGTTGGCAACACTTAGCACAGTGTCATGATCATTTAGGTACATAATTCAAAGCACATCCCTGGCTTTCTTCCACGGGGGGGGGGGGGCGCCTGATGTAAGGGGGGGACTCGGCTGGTGGGGGACGCCTGATGTAAAGGGGGGACCCGGCTGGTGGGGGATGCCTGATGTAAAGGGGGGACTCGGCTGGTGGGGGAGGCCTGATGTAAAGGGGGGTCTCGGCTGGTGGGGGACGCCTGATGTAAAGGGGGGACTCGGCTGGTGGGGGACGCCTGATGTAAAAGGGGGGACTCGGCTGGTGGGGGACGCCTGATGTAAAGGGGGGGACTCGGCTGGTGGGGGACGCCTGATGTAAAGGGGGGGACTCGGCTGGTGGGGGACGCCTGAGGTAAAGGGGGGGACTCGGCTGGTGGGGGACGCCTGATGTAAAAGGGGGGACTCGGCTGGTGGGGGACGCCTGATGTAAAGGGGGGGACTCGGCTGGTGGGGGACGCCTGATGTAAAGGGGGGGACTCGGCTGGTGGGGGACGCCTGATGTAAATGGGGGGACTGGGCGGGTGGGGGACGCCTGATGTAAAGGGGGGACTCGGCTGGTGGGGGACGCCTGATGTAAAGGGGGGACTCGGCTGGTGGGGGACGCCTGATGTAAGGAGGCGCTCCGGAAGGAATGCCTGATGCAAGGAGTGACTCCGGACTTCCACTGATTCGGCATTATGGTGAGTTGAATGATTTCATTTTATATTACAATGTAAAGGCTCATACACACGGTAGGACATCCAACAAAATTTCCCTTGGATTTTTGTCCTAATTGATTTGTCCTGCCACACCCATAGCATACACACAGTCAGACTTTTCTGCAAACTTTTCTAAAAGTTTCCTAACATCACATGTTTTTTTTTGCTCTTTTCTGCTCTTTACCGCCACCCTTTGGTTATTCTGCTATTGTTTTTTGCTTTTAACATTGGTTTTGAGCATTCGTATTTGCACTTTGTCCAAAAGTTGGTTGGATTGCTGTACACACGGTCACACAAAGCACCATCAAACTTTTGTTGCCGAAAAGTTGGTCCGTTCGCAGACCCAACTTTTTGTTGGATGAAACCAGAAAAAGTTGGTCTGATGGAGCGTACACACGGTCGGACAAATTTGAAAAGTTGCAGATTTTGAAGTTGGTTGGCCAAAAGTCCTACCGTGTGTACAGGGCTTTATATTAGAAATAATGCGCTTCAATCATCCTGATACCATAACAACCATGGTGCCGGGATGATTGAAGCGCCAACACCAGGTGATTGGAGGATCTTTATTTGCTGATTTGTTAAACTGGAGAGAGCATAGATGTCAGAGATTTTTTTTTTTTGGAGGGGGGGCGGTGAGGTCAGAACCCAGGAGGAGGGATGAAATCAATTGTTGCACACTGTGCATAGCTTCTGAACCCTGCACAGCGCACTCCTGAACCCTGCGCAGCGTCCATTTGCAGTGCAAGAAAACTTGGAGACTGCTCAGACTGAACACTATGGTGGAGTGCAGATACAACCGGCCCTTTGAGGGCAACCAAACTGCTGATGCGGCTTCCGATGAATTTGAGTTTGCCACCCCTGCTGTACTCAACAACTCAACCTGGTATAGACCAATACCTATGGTCTGTATACAAACATATATCAATGAATTTTGCGAGTTGTGTACCGGGGCATTCTGGCAGGGTTTAATTGATAAGGAGACTCTCAGCTACTTGATTTCCAAATTTCCCAGGACCCCAACCTTTTACACCCTTCCTAAAACCCACAAAAACTTGCTACAACCCCCGGGTCGACCGATTGTATCGGGGATCGGTTCCTTAACCGATCACGCTACTAAATTTATCGATTTTTTCCTTATGCCCCATGTCAAAAGCCTACCTTCGTACATTCAGGACACCTCGGATCTCCTGCGGCACATTGAGGGGATCCAGATCCCTCCGGACTTCCTCCTCGTGGCGATTGATGTCGAGACTCTCTACTCGAGCATCCCCCACGAGCAGGGAGTCCTTTCTTATGGAACAGGATCACACCACCTGGCCCCTTAATGAGTTCTTGTTAAAACTACTGAGATTTATTTTGACGCAAAATTATTTCATATTTAAGGACCAGCATTTTCTTCAATGCCAAGGCATGTGCCCCTGCCTACGCCAACCTCTATTTAGGCGCTTGGGAGAGAAGAATCTTCTCCAGCAAAGTCTATGATACCTTTTTACAAGGCAGTACTATGCTGGTATCGCTTTATTGATGACCTATTTCTTGTATGGACTGGGTCCACAACTCTCCTGGAGGAGTTCATCCGTGCCCTTAACCAGAACTCAGACAATTTGTTCTTTACGGTATGCTTCGATAAGCAACAGATCCCATATTTAGATTTACTAATTACAAAAAACCCTGGGCCAGATTCACAGAAGAAGTACGCCGGAGTATCTGCTGATACTCCGGCGTACTTTCAAATTTGCCGCGTCGTATCTTTAGTTTGAATCCTCAAACCAAGATACGACGGCTTCTGGCTTTGATCCGACAGGCGTACGGCTTCGTACGCCTTCAGGTCGTAGGTGTAATACTCTGGCGCCCGCTGGGTGGAGTTCGCGTCGTTTTCCGCGTCGGGTATGCTAATTAGCTGTTTACGGCGATCCACGAAGGTACACGCGGTCATCGCATTCTCTTATGTCTTCGCTAGTCGGCTTTTCCCGGCGTATAGTTAAGGCTGCTATTTCTTGGCTTATATTTAGATTTGCCATGTTAAAGTATGGCCGTCGTTTCCCCGTCAAACTTTAATATTTTATTTTTTTGCGTAAGTCGTCCGTGAATAGGAAAGGACGTAACTCACGTCGACGTTCAGAAAATGACATCGGTGCGACGTCATTTCGCGCAAAGCACGGCGGGAAATTTCAAAATGGGGCATGCGCAGTACATTCGGCGTGGGAACGCGCCTAATTTAAATGATACACGCCCCATTTGAATTAGGCGGGCTTGCGCCGGACGGATTTACGCTACGCCGCCGCAAGTTTACAGGCAAGTGCTTTGTGAATCAAGCACTTGCCCGTAAAACTTGCGGCGGTTTAACGTAAATGCAATACGTTACGCCGCCGCAAAAGTACCTGAATCTGGCCCCCTGATGGCACTCTAGGCACAGATCTATACCGTAAGCCTACTGCGGGCAACACCCTGCTGCATGCTTCCAGTGCGCACCCCCGATCTCTAGTGCACAGTATCCCGTACGCGCAATATTTGCACCTACGTAGGAACTGTGCACGAGATGAGGACTTCTTGTCACAGGCCGCCTCCCTACGGACGCGACTTCTGGCAAGGGGTTATTCTTCCACCGTTTTAAGGAAAGCCTTCAACAAAGCACAGGCCCGTACCAGAACGTCTCTTCTGTACACTGCTCCATGTACCCCCAGAAAACCTACGACAGCCATTGTTACTCAATTCTCGGCCCATCATGGGCAGCTGCACAGCATTCTAGATAGACATTGGCACATGTTGGCAGATCACCATATTCTGAGCAAGTACATTCGCGAGACACCGGAATTAATCTTCCGTCGCGCTAGGTCACTCAGGGATCGCTTAATCAGCAGTCACTATCAAACTGCTGATTCGCCCCATCTGGGACCCAGGGGCACCTCACGCTGTGGGCAGTGCCCCAAATGCCCCTGGATCCTAGAGGGACCACGCCATCAATTACCCAATGGAGAAATTTTCTCCCCCCACTTTTCAGCGAACTGTGGGACCACCGGGGTTGTCTATCTCATGCTGTGCACCTGCCAGGCCTTCTATGTGGGTAAAACAATACGAGAATTACGCCAACGTATTGGCAAACACCTATACTGTTCTACAGGAGGGAAACTCACTACCATTGGTAGACATATAGGGTTCCACCATCGGTACAATCCATCAGCAGTTAAATTCATGATACTAGAGACAGTCGTCACAGACCCTAGGGGTGGTGACCGTGATAGGGTTCTCCTCCAACGTGAAGCCCTATGGATTGAACGGCTTAATGCCCTAGTACCTCCCGGCTTAAATGAAGTCAACTCATTTAAAGCATTCCTATGACCTATAGTGACACACTAGGAACGTTTACCTGCCTTTTTGAAATTCTTCACTTTTCCCCTCCTCCCCCCCTTCCCTCATTGCTATTTTCTATGGTTTCCGATTATGCCTAATTGTTTGTAACCATTCTCTCTGTGATCATATATGCATAAACCTGACATTGTTACCATACTATACATATGATCCTTTGAATTCCTGTCTGTTATAATGTAATTATCTGCCCAGAATTTCTTGGAGCATTTCTTTGTTTAAAATGCCCTGTTTACCTTATAAATATCTACCAGGGTATCACAGTATACCCTTGTTAATCATAATATATATTGTATGCCTTGAATAAACTGTATAATTCTTTATTATTATTTGCTGATTTTATGTTAAAGCAACTATTGTGCGGCTCCTTATTTTGTGTCCCTCTCCACTCGTCCGGGTGACGTGCCCCCAGCCACATTGGTCCTTCCCACAGTACGCCCTCTGGCCAGTGGGGCTTATTACCCCGCCCCAGGGGGTGTGACTGTGGTCACTTCTGTCTAACACGCCCTCGGCTTGATACTGATGCAGCCTACGATTCCGCCTTGGGGGGCTGGCTCCTCTAGCCGCCGCCCAACACATTCCACCTATGTTACCAGCCTCAATGACAATTATACACACGGCGCACTGCCGTGATTACGTCACATTGACGCCTAACGCGGTGACGTCATACACTGGCTCCGCGGCGCCGCCCTATGACATGAAGCCGTCTCCCATATATAAACATACTGGCCTTCTCCCCCAGAGTGATACACACCTGGCCCTGGGACATGCTTGTGGTCTTACCTACAACAAGTAAGTACCTTAATGGACTCTCTACTTGTCCTCCTTGCTTTATGGTAATTGGAATGTTCTTACTCATTATTATTACCCTTATACCCCATAGGCAGTCTCTGTTCAGATTACCCCCTCGTTGTCGGTATACCCTAACCGGTCACCTCCAGCTTTGTATACGGCTCTCATAGTAACTGTCGCCTATTACCAGATAGGTCCCAGGTCCTTGCCTTGTCCCCTTGAACTTTTTACATGTATACGGTTTCTGATGATTATATGTTTGTTGTCTTTACCTGAGTGGTTCTATGCATATATTTTTTTCATATGTATACAACCGTTGACGCTAACAACCTTATATTGTCATCTTTTTAGAATAATATCTCCTGACGAAGCTACTACAGTAGCGAAACTAGTAGAGATGAGATCTTGACTTATACGACCCCCTTCGCTCCACCGCCACCCTCTGAACAGGGTCCCATACCACCTCGGTGATGAGTTGGCTGGTCGTATAATTTGTCTATTTTATATTGTTGCTGATGTATTTTATAAAACTGTGCATTTCCTGTTTTTTTTTATGTTACTTTCAATAAATTGATAATTTTTTTACTTTTTACATTTACTACATCTAACTTACTTACCTAGTACCGCTATAGTCCCCTTGCCCTTACTTACCTTCTGGGCTTTTTTTGGGCCTCTGGGGTCCCAACAAACCCTATTTCCATTCAAACTTATGCTTAGGATGATGGTACTTTAATTTTATATCTATTTTTGCAACTGAGAGGCTTCCATATAAATCAATATCACTAATATGTTTGATTTGATACCCCTTATTGCTTAATTCAATTTTTTAACCATTATTTTCTTTACCAGGGATTTGTAAACTGGCCTGCTCTTATTTTAGCTCCGTGAAAATTATTAAAAATATTAAATCTTTTATTTTTTGTTCTAAAAAATTTAATTTTGCAATTGCCAAGGATGAGAGCCACACCAGCAAAGGCTCAGTTTCTGAAAGGTGCAGGCAACAAATAGTATAAGGTGGTAGATGCTTGTGACCAGCTCAGGAAACACGCCTGAATAAAATAACTGGCAGGGTTCATTCATTAAGAAGCAGGCAGCTAAAGGAGACCTCTCAAGTAAGTGACACTAATACCGTACCAGCTTGTGAATCAGCATTATGTCAAAGGTGCAAACACAAATCTCATATTCAGGAAGCATGCTGCAGTGATATATGGTTAAACTGTCATATGTGTTGATAAGAGAAATTCCAAACACAGCAGTAGATAGAATGCCTTCTTGGGAACAGACAGAGCAAAGAGATGGTGGATATGACAAGATAAATGCATATACAGTATACTGAGCAGCTTTTAGATACATACAGTGCCTTGAAAAAGTATTCATACCCCTTGAAATTTTCCACATTTTGTCATGTTATAACCAAAAACGTAAATGTATTTTATTGGGATTTTATGTGATTGACCAACACAAAGTGGCACCAGTGGCAGATGGTGCTCAACATTTTTGGGGGGGCGCAAACAAACAAAAAAAATTGCAAACAATTGCAGCCTCACTGTGCCCAGCATACACAGCTACTGTGCCCATCATACACAGCTACTGTGCCTATCAATTGCAGCCACTGTGCCCATCAAACCAGGCACTGTGCCCATTAAAGGCAGCCACTGTGCCCATCAAATGCAGCCACTGTGCCATCAAATGCAGCCACGGTGCCCATCAAATGCAGCCACGGTGCGATCAAATGCAGCCACTGTGCCATCAATTGTCACCACTGTGCCATCAATTGTCACCACTGTGCCATCAATTGTCACCACTGTGTTATCAATTGTCGCCACTGTTCCATGCCATCAATTGTCACTGTGCCATCAATTGTCGCCACTGTGCCATGCCATCAAATGCAGCCACTGTGCCATGGCATCAAACACAGCCACTGTGCCCATCAATTGTCATAACTATGCCCATTGTCACTACTGTGCCCATCAATTGTCACTACTGTGCCCATCAATTGTCACCACTGTGCCATGCCAAACGCAGCCCCTGTGCCATGCCATCAAACACAGCAACTGTGCCATCAATTGTTATCACTGTGCCATCAATTGTTACCACTGTGCCCATCAATTGTCGCCACTGTGCCCATCAATAATCAATTGTAGCCACTATGCCATCAATTATAGCCACTGTGCCCTGTAAAATGCCCCCTCCCCACCCGGGACTTACCTTTCTGGGGTCAGCCATCCTGCTTCCACCGTCCCTCAATGTCTTCTCCCGCCCTCGCTGACGCTTCAGCCAGTCAGGTTACCGGTAACCAGAACCGGTGAACCTGATTGGCTGAGACGCCTGTCAGTATTATCCAGGGACCATCTCTTGTACTATTTCTGCAGTCTCTGACCATCTCCTGTAATATGTCTGCAGTCTCTGACCATCTCTTGTACTATGTCTGCAGTCTCTAACCATCTCCTGTAGTATGTCTGCAGTCTTTGACTATCTCTTGTACTATGTCTGCATATGTCTCTGGCCATCTCTTATACTATGTCTGCAGTCTCTAACCATCTCCTGTAGTATGTCTGCAGTCTCTGACAATCTCTTGTACTATGTCTGCAGTCTCTGACCATCTCCTGTACTATGTCTGCAGTCTCTAACCATCTCCTGTATTATGTCTGTAGTCTCTGAGCATCTCCTGTAGTATGTCTGCAGTCTCTGATCATCTCCTGTACTATGTCTGCAGTCTCTGACCATCTCTTGTACTATGTCTGCAGTCTCTGACCATCTCTTGTACTATGTCTGCAGTCTCTGTCCATCTCCTGTACTATGTCTGCAGTCTCTGACCATGTCGGAGCGCCAGAAATATTTCTGCACCCAGGCATCTGTGACCCCAGGATCGGCCCTGCATGGAGGCAGGCCTCCAATCCCACTTGACACCTTCAAAGGGGAAACGCATTGGACAGGAGCCAGCGGTGTGACTTTAGTACTCATGAGCCGATAGAATAAATCAGCCTTGTTCATGGGTTACAATGTTTTGCCTTTGATTATCTATCTGTAAGTGCAATACTTTGTTGTTTTGAATAAACATATCGTCAGTAATGCACTATGTGTTCTCCTCCTTGCTTTTAAATACATCCACTCGAGTCGGAGCATTGGCTTGCTACTATCAGGACATGTGTGAACTGGGCCAGGAGTGAGATGCGATTTTCCTCACTGGGGAAAGTTTCTAAGTGTGTTCGATTCTACAGGAAATATAGGATCCGGTAAGCAGCCTGTTTGTCTGCACTTGCACTTGGGTGGAAATCAAGTGGTGGATTATTTTTATTACTTTTATTGCAGCAAGAAGGACTATATGGACTCTGTTATAATTTTGTGGCTTTACTGTATTTAAGTGCTTGTTTGATGGATATAATGTTTTGACAATATCCCTGTCATATGTACATATGATTTTTTATCACAATCACTGTGGTGTGTCTTCGATTAGAATTGCACTTTGCACTTTATGTGATATAATTGATTTATGGAAAATTGAACCTTGACCTATTACAGGGTATCATTATAGCTTATTTGCATATCAGCATTTGCACTTTATAATTCACAGTTTAATATTGTTTTTTTTTTATACCTGCAAACAATTAAAGAAAGCGCACTTTTTTTATTATTGTTTATGCAGTCAAGTGTTCAGCTACTTTTTTTGGTGCAGCAGTCTTGATATTAGTAGCCAACATTTTTTCTGGATCTTTTTTTTTTTGTTTTCCCCTTTTTATTAGTTGAACTAGATGGACATGCATTTTTTTTCAACCAGACTAACTATGAAACTATGTATATACTCAGGCCCGGATTCACAACGGACTTACGACGGCGTATCTCCACGTACGCCGTCGTAAGTCTGAATCCGAGCCGTCGTATCTATGCGCCTGATTCATAGAATCAGTTACGCATAGATTTGGGCAAGATACGAGCGGCGTAAGTCTCCTACGCCGTCGTATCTTGGGGTGCATATTTACACTGGCCGCTAGGTGGCGCTTCCATTGATTTCCACGTTGAATATGCAAATGAGCTAGATACACCGATTCACGAACGTACATGCGCCCGGCGTATCAAGATACGTCATTTACGTAAGGCGTCTGACCGGCGTAAAGTTACCCCTCATAAAGCAGGGGTAAGTCATGTTAGGTATGGACGTCGGAAACGTCCGAACAGGGTCGTATTTTACGTTGTTTGCGTAAGTCGTCCGTGAATAGGGCTGGGCGTAGGTTACGTTCACGTCGACTAAGCATTGAGTGGGCATAATTTACTTTAAAAATTTGACGTGATACTGAGCATGCGCGCGCATGCGCCATTCGTAAAGCGTGTCATTTACGTGGGGTCACCAATCATTTACATACGACACGCCCCCTACCAGCCTAGTTTGAATTTGGCGGGCTTACGCCGGCCCATTTACACTACGCCGCTGTAACTTAGAGCGCAAGTCCTTTCTGAATACGGGACCTGCCGCTCTAAGGCACACAATAGAATCCATCCGCAGATAAATCCGAGCAAATGGGTTTCAGCGGATAGATCCTATGGTGTGTACACTCCAGCGGATCTGTTTCCGCGGATATTTATCCGTCGACTCGCTTTTCAGCAGATCGAATATTTGCTGACATGCTAAACAAATCTATCCGCTGCAAATCTATCCGACGGACAGATCCGTTGGTTAGTACACACTATCCGCGGATAAGAACCACGCGCATGCTCAGACAAAATAAGGGGATGGGAGCACTCGTTCAGGTAAAACTCTCGTTTGTTTGTGATATGGCACATTCGTCCTTTTAAATATCTAGTGTGTCGTTTATTGCCTCTTGTTTTTTCTGCATTCTCTTGCTAGAATAAACCCGTTCTCTTGCTGATGCTATCTAACCAGATGTTGGAACTTTCTTTTTGTCCTCCACATGTCAATGTTTATATGTTTTGGTTTGTAATTTAATGTTGTTTAATTTTTTTTCCCTTTTTTTTTTTTTTGGTGCAATTTATGTCACCATTCTTTTTTCTTGCATTTTTTTTTAAATTTTATTTTTTTGTGCAATTTATGTCACCATTGTTTTTTCTTGCACATTTTTTTTTTTAATTTTTTTTGTTGTGCAATTTATGTCACCATTGTTTTTTCTTGCACATTTTTTTATTTTTTTTGTTGTGCAATTTATGTCACCATTGTTTTTTCTTGCATTTTTTTTTTTTTCATTTTTTTTTGTCAAGTTATGTCACCATTTTATTTTGGCGTGTGTTTTTCCTTTTTTGTTTTCCCAAGTTGGTACGCCAAATGTACCCCCCCCCCCCCCCCAAGGACTTGGTGTCCTTTCTAAATGACACATATTATTTGCTAAAATGTTTCATGCCTAATCACCACAGTATTAAAACACAATAGACAAGGTATTTCAGTAAATCAAATAACCATTTATTTTGGCCATAAACAAAAATAAATTACCAAGAACGGCAGCACTTGATGAGATAGCAACATACATGCAGACTTGTGTTCCAGACTGCACAGGCAACATAGTCAAGGAGAAAATGGCAAACCTTGAGGACCACATACCGAGAACTAAAAAGAACAACCACAAAAACAAAAACCAGGAGCAGCAGCAAGTGAGCCAATGGAGCCGAGGCTGTGGTAGCCCAAAAAAAAACAAAGTTTTTGGGGGATCAAATGGAAGGCCGGGAATCATCTTCTCCTGTTCCTTGTAACCCTCCTTGCAGCCTGCATTGCAGCAGATCTTCCACGGACCCGTCCACGGCCCCTTGCAGGTCGGGATGATGTGGCAGCAGGAGGAGTTAGCAGGTGTTGGGCAGGATGGGCCGGGTCACTCAGCTCTGTGTCATTGGTCAGCCAGCCCTGGTGCAGCCATAAAAGCACCTGGTTCACCAGGTTCCTGGCACGCCTCTGACCGTCCTCCCCCGCTTGGGACAATTCGTGTGCCACATAGGCACTGTAGGCCTCAGTGGGGTTGAGGGGGGCCCTCATTAAGGCTCTAGCCTCCCGAATCATCTCGAGGCTCTCATCCTCCACTTACCTCCTGCGCCTCATTAGGCCTGTTTGCCTGACCCGGGGGGGGGGGGAGGGACTTGCCTGGTGGTGCTGACCCTGGGGCCCTCCTGACTGGTGCTGGGCCCGGCCTCCTCCTCCTGGCTGCCAATGACCCCTTCCTCCTGGCTGGCATGCATCTCAGCATCAGTAGCCGAAATATCATGGCTGCTCCCTTCTTCCTGTGTCAAAAAAAGTGACATGTTTTACAATTTGGCACAAGCAAATCACACACATTTTCATGCTCTAGACTGGTTTGTTTTATCTTACTTTAAACTTGAATAGACTCTCCTTCTGATCCCTGCACTTGGCATCCATGACCCCTATTTTTATGCCCATGACTTTTATAGTCCATTTTTTGTTTTGGGATTACAATATCAACTCAATAAACAAACAAGAATTGGCAGCCCAATAAAATTGATACAAATACTCTACCTCATCAGAAGTGGAGAGTCGCAGATTTTCATGCATGCCAGCCAGCCCCTCACCGCGCTCCTCCTGGCTGTGGTGATCCGTGGAAGGTCTGCTGCGATGCCGGCTGGAAGGAAGGCTTGACATTGATCGCCGGCCCTCCATTTGATCCCCCAAAAACTCAAACTCTTGGTAGTACCACAGACTGGGCTCAGTGGACTCGCTTGCTGCTGCTCCTGATCTTTGTTCCCGTAGTTCTCTTCTTTTGGTTCGGTATGCGGCCCTCAGGTTATTCATTTTCTTCTTGACCATCTCGCCTGTGCAGCCCGGAACCCATGTCTGCATATATGTAGCTATCTCATCAAGTGCTGCCGTTCGTCGGTCCCGCTTCGAATACAGGGGATGTTTTGTATCCCAAAGTAGGGGCATTTCCCTAAATTTTTCTATGAGTCGAGAAATTATCTCTTTTCCCACGATGTTTTCCTTTTTTTGGTTTATTTGACAAATTTCAAGATTAACACTGTTAAACAAAAAAAAAATAAGCATTAAAAAATGCACAGCATTCACATTGTATTAATATGTGGCCCCAGATTTATCAAGTACTATGCAAACACAGTGTCTCCTGCAGCTAAAATGCTGGCCAGCTCTGCCCCATTGTTGTGACCAAAAATGAGTTCACATGCAGACCCTTTTTCAAATAAGTTTGCTAAATACGTGTAATCTAGACCCATCCACAATTTGTTATATTTAGACCTTTCCTCAAGGCATTATTTCATGTGTACCTAGCATGCCCCTCATCATTCCTGACATATAAATACACTTCCTAATAACCTCTGCCCAACCAACACAGAACAATACTTGCATGATCACAATACACCTGGCCAAAAATACAAATAGGTAGAGCATTCTTCACATCTAGATTTAAGTGATGTGTGAAAGCATTGTGAGAAGTAGATACCGTTTTGGGGACACAAGAAACATAATAAGTAGCGTTAAAAGGGTGCAAACAACAGACAAAACCTCAATCCCATGGCTCTCAAGTTTCTAGGCCTCTGCTGATCCCATGTTGTAATTTCTTACCTTATTATCTCTAGCTCCTCTTGAAGCACGATCAAATAATCTCCGCGTAACCTACGTAAGCACGTCGGTTCCCTTTTATACACTCCGCGTGTGCGTGACACACCGCCTTCGTCTCCATTGC
Source organism: Rana temporaria (assembly GCF_905171775.1). Taxonomy (NCBI): domain Eukaryota; kingdom Metazoa; phylum Chordata; class Amphibia; order Anura; family Ranidae; genus Rana; species Rana temporaria. The sequence continues at coordinate 119,966,536 of NC_053496.1, forward strand.
CATGCCCCCTAATCAATGTTAACTCAAAAAATATGGCGTTAACTGTGTAACTTCTGTCAAATGTTCTAATAATCTCCGCGTAAGCAACGTAATCACATAGGTTCCCTTTAACAGACTCCGCGTGTGCGTGACACATCGCTTTCGTCACCATTGCCATGCCCCCTAATCAATGTTAACTCAAAAAATATGGCGTTAACTGTGTAACTTCTGTCAAATGTTCTAATAATCTCCGCGTAAGCAACGTAATCACGTAGGTTCCCTTTAACAGACTCCGCGTGTGCGTGACACACCGCTTTCGTCAACATTGCCATGCCCCCTAATCAATGTTAACTTAAAAAATATGGCGTGAACTGTGTTACTTCTGTGAAACGGGCGAATAATCTCTGCGTAACCTACGTAATCACGTCTTATTCATTCTCTACACTCCGCGTATGTATGAACCGCCGCCCTCGTCCCCGCCCATGACGGGACATTTCCTGTTTTCCACGCCCCTAAACTCTGTGGGAAGGAAAGATGGCGATGTCACACAAGCATTCACGGAGCTCTCAGGCCGCAAGTGAGGTGACAGAGGCAGGAACGTCGCGATCCAGGCCAAAACGTTATAAGGCCACTAATATGTCTTTAGACGAAATGGTGGAGCTTGTAGACATTATGCGGAGGAAGGACTATGATGGCCAATATGGGCCATACAAGACCCCAAACCGCAGGAAGGGGAAAATTATGGAGAAGGTGGCAAGGAAAATGCAGAGTATGTTTGGGATCACCAGGTCCAAGGAGCAGCTACGGAAGCGGTGGTCCGACTTAAAACTCCGTGAGCCACATCAATTGAAGAAAATCAAAAAAATACAAAAAAAAAGTAAGTTCTTTTTTTGTTTGTGGGGGGGGGACAATTTTATTAGTTTAATGTTTGGTCAGGTACATTTCTACATCTGTATCCTTGGCCTGGTTGTACTTCTGAACACATGTTGAAATAGTATTTTTTAAATAAATATCATTTGCTTGGCCAACGAGTGTTAATAGGAAACCTTGTTCACATCAGATTGCTTCTCACCAATACGATGTTGGCCCAGGAACAACACACCTGGACATGCCTCTCTGGCCAAAAACATTGTTTGTAAACATTGTGTAAAAATATATTTTTGTAAAATTTGAATCCTCGAATGGGACATGCAAACAGTGCTACTAAGCAGGTGTTTTCATATCTGTAATCCAGAGCACCTGTGTCTCCCCCAAAATATTACACTAAAATTTGTATGGTCTCAGCTCAAAATTTGAAGGGGGGGACATCCATGTGTGTCACTTCGCTAAAAAGGGACTGAATCAGAGCTTGGCCTAGAAGTCATCCTAAAATGTAGGTTTGGGGTGATAAGACAACAAAATTCTAACCAAAAAAAGCCTCTATACTTCTATGCAATGTGTGCGATTTCTGCTCTACAATATCTGTGTGCTGATGAGTATACTTTTTTTTTTGTGTTATTTATAGGGGAAAGAAGACGCCAGCAATTCGAGGAGGCAGAGAGGGCCAGACACGCCCGGAATCTGCCATCTGGCCATGTGGAGGAGGAGGAAGGAAGAGAGGAGGATGTGGAGGAGGAAGGAAGAGATGAGGATGTGGAGGAGGAGGAGGAAGGAAGAGAGGAGGTGGAAGGAAGAGAGGAGGAAGGAAGAGAGGAGGATGTAGTCATTTTAAATCTTGTAGTTGTGGAGGATGAAGATGAAATTGAAGAAGAAGATTTTGGTGATTTTGAAGATGGTGGATTGGTGGAAGAAGAAGAAGGAGGAGTCGTGGAGGATGAGGGGGAAGTGGTTCAAGAAGGAGGAGTTATTGAAGATGGAGAAGTGGTGGAGGAGGAGGAAATTCGCATTCCATCGGGTCAGTGTCACCCCAGCTTTATAGGGCAAAACAGATGTAGATAGGGTTGCCACCTCATCCCTTTAATCCCGAACACATATGGATTACACATGTTCTGTGGCTAATGGAATGCAGATATGGCACCAGGTGAGTTAAATTACCACCTTTTAATCAGCCACAGAACCTGTGTAATTAATATGTGTTCTGGTTTAAAGGGATGAGGTGGCAACCCTAGATGTATATAGGCCGGTAAAATTGGTAATTTTATATTTTGTATTCATTTTGTAGGGGATGAAGATGCTGTTCCGCATTTTTCTCACGCAAGTGCGGGAATAATTATTCAGCAAGTGATGGAGTGCAGCAGTGAAATGGAGAATATGTGGCAATGGATGGTTCTCATGGAACAGAATGTGAGAAATGTAATTGTGGAGTGCTGCACCGAGCTGGACACTATGCGGCAAAGAATGGTGGTTATCGAACAAAACTATAAAAACATCATTGACATGATGGGCCGTGTCAAAGACTGAACACCCCCCCCCCCCCCCCCGCCCATCCCCCAACCTGTTTTAATTTTTGACTCAGCAACACGCCAAAATTTGAAGATGCACACACAGTGTTTCAACATGTGCTATCTGCCATCACAGAATATCTGTGCTTTGTGGGTACAACCCCCTCCTCGATTGTCAATTAGTTTTCGAGGAAGGGTTTGCTCCCACAAAACACAGACATTGTTCACCCATGATGGCAGATAGCACATGTCGCCATTTTTCTGTCTTTCTATGTTGTAGAACTGACATTTGGCGAATTGCACTGAATGTGTGCATCTTCAAATTTTGGCGTGTTCCGGTGTGAACTCACACCATGACTGTTATTGTGAATGTAAAAGTGACACATTTGTGTTTTCAAGTTTTTGGACATGTTTTATTTTTTGTATTATAAAAATGGCTTCCAATCAACAAGCCAGAAAAATCATAAAAAGTTACAAAAAATTTTAAAAATACAAAAATAAGTTAACAAAAAAAAGATTGGGTAACACATCTATCCAAAAAATGTTACCAATCTTTTTTTTTTATATATAAAAAAAAAAAAGATAATTAATAAATAATTTTTCTAAATTTTATAAAAAATTTCTTAAAAAATATAGAAAAATAACAAAAAATTTAGAAAAATTTGTTGAACAAATATATTAAAAAAATTTTAGCAATATTTTTGAGAATAATTACCCACAAAAATTTTGAGAAAAAAAAAGAGATCAAAAATCTCAAACATATTTTGGGGGAAAAAAAAAATTATTAAAATAAAAAAAAAACATTTGGTTAAGTTTACACTTGGTAAATAGAATATTTGTGTGAAAAATGGTACAATTGTACTACATTGTTTGTGAACACCAAAAAAATTTAAAAAAATTGTTTGGACCAAAAAAAAAAAATGAGAAAAAACACAAAAAAAAATAAAAAAAAAGCCTTGCAAACTAAAAATGTTGGCATGTTTATTAATAAAAATCTTCTTAAAAAACAACGAAAATGAAAAAGCTGACAATAAAAAAAGCTTTTCCAAAATCATAAAAATGAGTGGCTTTATTCTTTTATATGCTGAATACCCAGTTTGGAGATGAGTGAATAATGTGCAATTGTGTTTATTTACTAAAACCTGAACCCTACATTTGGCACTAGAAGTGCACTATTTTTGGTGAGAACCAGGAAGACAGATAAAAAGAGAAAAAGCAGTAATGACAAACAACTGTATAAAGTCCAATGGTCTAATTATTTATTAGTTCTGTGAATATTTCTTTCTTTTGGGGGCCGAATTAGAAAGAAATATGATCTGGCATAGCAATGGCCCCCCGACCCATGAAGTACTCAACATATTTGTCGCGTACCTCACGAGCTGATTGGGTGGCAAAGCCAGCGCGACCAGTGTCCAGCCCAGGGAGAGGATCTGAGAGTAGTCTTGCCTCAGAAACGCTGTCTGGTAGGTACGTCTGGGAGTGCCTGCGTAAAAAGTTGTGCAAAATGCAGCAGGCAAATACAATGGTGTTAAATTTATATTCCGCCAGATGTATCGCTGTCAGGAAAAGGCGGAACTGGTTGGTGAGGATCCCAAAGGCATTCTCGACTACCCTCCGAGCCTTGGCCAACCGAAAATTAAACACCCTCCTCTCTAAGGTGAGGGTCCTCTGGGGAAAAGGCCGCATTAGGTGAGGTCCAAGCCCGAAAGCTTCGTCCGCTAGGAACACAAACGGAAGTCCTTCCACATTATCTTCATCTGGTGGCAGTGCCAGACCACCAGCTTGTAGACGATCGTAGAATTCTGTCCGCGAGAACACTCCCCCATCTGAGAGCCGGCCGTTCTTCCCCACGTCCACATATAGAAACTCATACTGTGCCGACACCACCGCCATCAACACAATACTATGATAACCCTTGTAGTTATAATAGTAGGACCCCGAGTGGGGTGGGGGCACTATGCGGACGTGTTTCCCATCTATTGCTCCACCGCAGTTTGGAAAATCACACCGCTGGGCAAATTGGGAAGCCACAGACTGCCATTCCTGTGGTGTGGAGGGTAGCTGTGGGGACAAACAAATAAAGAGATTTAGTACTTTGGCACATAAACATTGCAAACAAAATACAAAAACCATCATTGTGCAACATCAACAACAGGATTCACATTTCCTACAAGCATTGTGAAGTGAGTATTTCTTTAAAAAAATATAGGCCCACTTAATTATCAGACTCCACATCCCTCTGATGATAGAGCAATAAACAATTTTCGGGGGGAGGAGGGGGGGGGCAGAGCTACAATGGATTAGCCAAAAAATCACCAAAAAATTGGCTAGGTGGGTTTGGGCCTAGGAAAGCATGCTGGACAGGTTTATGGTGGGTAAGGACAAAATATGCAGGTAGGCCCAAAACAAACATGTAAAGGTTAACAACATGCATGGGGAGAAAAGGGAACATCCAACACACAGCATATTACAATCTCATGGTTATTAGGGAAGAAAAAAAATTAGACTTTCTCACACATTTAAAAAACAAAACATTGTGAGGTTAAAATGAGGGAACTTACCTTAATATACTCCTCCTTCAAAACACGTATGATGGCAGTACACGTCTCCGGTATGATGACCCCAAGCGAGAGAGATGCCTGTCGAGAACTTGAGGTCCTGCAGGCTCCTCCCAGTCGCCAGGTACCGCAACGTGGCAATAAGCCTCTGCTCGGCCGTGATGGCTTGGCGCATCACAGTGTCCTGCCTCGTGATATAGGGGGACAGAAGATCCAGCAGACGGTTGAATACGGGGTCCGTCATGCGGAGAAAATTCCTAAAATCAACAGGATTATTCTCCTGGAGTTCCCTAAGCAGAGGCATATGAGAAAACTGGTCACGCTGGCGCAACCAATTCTTGGCCCAGAAACGCCTCCTCCCACTGTTCCTGGCCAATAAACAGGTTCGCTGGACATGGCCAGAAGCAATCCCATAACCAGCACCAATTCGCGAGAATCGACGCTGCTGCTCCATCATGGCTTCAAACCGGCCGGCTGGTCAGTCAAGAACACACTCCAACAGAAAGCACCCCCAAATCCAGCACAACCTGCTAAGCCCGCACGACAAACAGATACAAGCGCACAGTACGCAGAAACGTGCTGAAAGCCTGTGCCCGAATGCCAACTGCGAACCCGCAAGCAAACGCACTGAACCCGAGAATACCTACTGTCAAAACGCGGAGACTGAAAAGCACGAATCGGCTCTAACCAAACCTTGACTAGCACGCGGTAACACGGAACTAGCAAAAGCGGAACAGAGGGCGGCGCCGTTGACTTTGGTCTTCCCCTTTATAGTGACGTCTTACGTGGTTTACGTTGCATACGTTCTGGTTCGGGGATTTTTTGGCGCTAGTGTGTACGTTCCAGCGGACCAACAGATAAATCCGCCGATCCGCTGAAACCGATCCGCGGATAAATTTCAGCGGATGGATTCTATCGTGTGTATGGGGCCTAAGTTACGGCGACGTAGTGTATCTGAGATACGCTATGCCCGCCTAAAGATAGGCGATTCTTTGAGAATCTGGACCATAGTGTGTACAACCATGCCTACTTAAAGTAGACCAAGCATTAAAAAAATGTTTAATGTTAAAATGGTTCTAAAGTATAGATGTATCTTACCTTAATACAGTCACTGCATTAAAGTTGAAGTAAAGTCACACAATCTAACTAATGGACAGGGCACTTGAGGCAGAACAGAGGGAGGAAGAGGAGGACTTCTTTACGTCTCAAGGCCCCCTTTATCCAGACAGTATTACTGTGGGCCCACCGCTCACACAGGAAGAGAAGGAGGAGGAGGATTGTGTCAGCATGGAGGTGGAGCCTAGCACTCAGCAGCAAGGTTTTGTACGTGGCTGAGAGGAGGTGGCTGCAGATCATGTCACCCTTAATGACCCAAAGGACTCCAGATCAAATGCCTCAGCAAACCTACTCTGCCTGGCTCCCTGATCCTGCAAAGCCTGCAAAAGGACCCTCGGATTCGTACAATCAAGGAGAGGGATCACTACTGGCTGGCAACCCTTCTTGATCCACGTTACAAGGGTAAGGTTGCGGAACTTATCCAGCCTTCGCAGAGGGAGCAGAGGATGAAACATCTTCGGGAGACCTTGCAGAAAGGTTTGTGCAATGCGTTTCCAGAGCCTACGAGGTTACAATTTCTTGGTCCTCCTGGACAACGTGTTGCTGAGGCTTCACAGAAGGAGCGGTGGAGAAGGTGGCCATCTTACCGATGCGTTCAGAAATTTTTTTAGTCCGCAGCCCCAAGGTCTGATCGGTTCCAACAACCATCGCCAGCATCTGATTTACATGGTGCAGAAATACCTAGGAGAAAGATCAGACTTGGAGACCTTTCCAACCGAAAATCCACTTGCTTACTGGGTCTTGAGGATAGATCACTGGCCAGAGCTTGCACAGTATGCAATTGAGCTACTGGCCTGTCCTGTCTCCAGTAGGGATGAGCTTCGTGTTCCAGTGAAACTCATGTTCGATTTGAACATCGTATGTTCGACCGTTCGTCGAATTACGAACATTAAGGACCGTTTGCGCCAAATTCGAGTGGAGTGTCACGGCCCATAATTCACTGCGGCATCGCAGTGCATTGCTGGCTGAGGATTGGCCAAGCATGCACTATGACCCGCATGCTTTGGCCAATCACAGCGCGCAAAAAATGGAGAGCCATAATTGGCCAAAGCCAGGGTGGCTTTGGCAATTATGGTTAAGGGGGCTTAGTACACGTCCCACACTATATAAGGCCGCCTCCGTGGCGGCCTTGTGTAGTGTGTTGCGGTGGTTAAGATAGAGAGAGAGAGAGTGTCATTTTTTTTAGTTAGATAGAACAGGCAGGCGAGTCAGTTACAGTTAGTGTGTGAAGGGTATATATGCATCCCAGGTGTTGTGTATATATATATATATATATTTATACAATGTATTGAGTTTAGCTAGATCCGCTCTTCCTAATATACTGACAGGCAGGCAGGTGATTGTGCTAGCTGCAGTATTTTCACTTGGTGTACTGTGCCCTCTGCACAGTGTGCACCTAAAGCTACGTGAAAAAAAATTGCTGTTGTTATCATATTAATACCACAGGCAGTGGCTGATCAGCAAGTATTTTCACTTGGTGTACTGTGTCCTCTGCACAGTGTGCACCTAAAGCCACGTGAATACAATTGCTGTTGTTGTCATATTAATACCACAGGTAGTGACTGATCAGCAAGTATTTTCACTTGTTGTACTGTGTCCTCTGCACAGTGTGCACCTAAAGCTACGTCAATACATTTGCTGGTGTTCTCATATTAATACCACAGGCAGGGATCTGCAAGTATTTTCACTTGGTGTACTGTGTCCTCTGCACAGTGTGCACCTAAAGCTACGTCAATACATTTGCTGGTGTTCTCATATTAATACCACAGTCAGGGATCTGCAAGTATTTTCACTTGGTGTACTGTGTCCTCTGCACAGTGTGCACCTAAAGCTACGTCAATACATTTGCTGGTGTTCTCATATTAATACCACAGGCAGGGATCTGCAAGTGTTTTCACTTGGTGTACTGTGTCCTCTGCACAGTGTGCACCTAAAGCCATGTGAATACAATTGCTGTTGTTCTCATATTAATACCACAGGCAGTGACTGATCAGCAAGTATTTTCACTTGGTGTACTGTGTCCTCTGCACAGTGTGCACCTAAAGTTACGTGAATACAATTGCTGTTGTTCTCATATTAATACCACAGGCAGTGACTGATCAGCAAGTATTGTCAGTATTTGTGCAGCTACATCTCCCTGCAGGCCATTGGTATGTCTGGAAGGACAACAAGGAGAGGCAGAGTCACAAGCCAATAAAAGAGGGCAAGCAGGCTCTGTGTCTAGAGGCAACAGTGCTGCTGGTCGTGGACACGGTGCATCCTCATCAGCACGTGGCCGTGGGACACGCTCGTCCTTTTTTTCGGCAGCTGGCCGTGTTGAGCCTCCACATGCCGAACACTTGGTAGAGTGGATAACCAAGCCGTCCTCATCCTCCTCATCCTCTCTCACCCAGGCTCAGGGTACTTTTTCTGGCAAAGCAGCTGCCAATGCGGCCTCTTCCCTCTGCTTAATGGCATCAGTCACTCCTTCCCTAGCCCCACCATGTCCTCCTGAGGAGTCCCCCGAACTGTTTGACCACAGTGTTGGGTACAAGCTGCAGGAGGATGCACAGCGTTTTGAAGGCTCCGATGATGGTACACAGCTAGAGGAAGGCAATAACGTGAGCCCAGAGAGAGGGGGTGCCCAAGAAGAACAGCAATCTGGCAGCCATGTTCCTCCAGCTGCAGCATACTGCCAGGATTTGTACAGTGATGAGGAGAGAGGGGATGTTGAGGTCACTGACTCTACGTGGGTGCCTGATAGGAGAGAGGAGGAGGAGGAGGCACATCTCCAACGAGGCAGGATGCCATCCAGGGGCCAGCTTAAGGGCAGCACACCGACTGCATCACAACGCAGAACTCCGAATGTGCAGGGCGCTGCTGTCTCTCCGCGTTATTCCAAAAGTTCTTTGGTGTGGGCCTTTTTTGAGACGAGTGCATCAGATCGCACCGCTGCTATTTGCAACATATGTCGCAAGCGTATCTCGCATGGCCAAAACATCACCCGCTTGGGCACCACATGCTTGACCAGACATATGTCGACCTGTCATTCAGTTCGTTGGCAAGCGTACCTTAAAGACCCACACCAAAGAACAAAGCGGACCTCTCCTTGCCCCTCATCTGCTGGGATCTCCAACCCCACTATACCTTCAGTCCTCTCTGAAGCCTGCACAGATAGGACTAAAGGTGTAGAATTAGGTGTGTCACAGTCAAGTACTTGCGGGTAATCTACTATCGGTACACTGACGTCAGATTGTACCAGGCAAATATCCCTGCTCCAGCGGCTGCAGCGCCAAAATAAGTTTTCTCCCAGCCATCCACATGCCCAGCAGTTGAATGCTAGCTTAGCTAAATTGCTAGCACTTTAACTACTGCCTTTTCAGTTGGTAGATTCTGCCCCCTACCGTGAGTTTGTGGAATGTGGGGTACCTCAGTGGCAGGTTCCCAAACGCCACTTTTTCTCACGGAAGGCGATTTCTGCTCTCTACCGACATGTTGAAGGAAATGTCCATGCCTCGCTGGACAGGGCGATCAGTGGTAAGGTGCATATTACCGCTGACTCATGGTCCAGCAGGCATGGACAGGGACGTTACCTATCTTTCACGGCGCATTGGGTGACTCTGCTGGCAGCTGGGAAGGATGCAGACAAGGTACAGTAGTGATGGAGGTTGTATCGCCACCACGCCTCCAAAATGCTACTACTGGTGGTTGTGACACACCTCTCTCCTCCATCCCCTCCTCTTCTTCTTCCTCTGTGGCCTCTTCCTGTGTTGATGTGTCCTCGGAACCAGCGGTGCTCCGTAGGCGTTCAAGGGGCTATGCAGGTATGCAGGCAAAGAGATGCCAATGCGGTGCTTGAGCTGGTGTGCTTGGGGGACAGGAGTCACACTGAGCCAGAGGTTCTGTCAGCTCTGCAGGGGCAGGCTCAAAGGTGGTTGATGCCACGCCAGCTTAAGCCAGGAATGGTGGTTTGCGACAATGGCACCAACCTCCTCTCCGCCCTGCGACAGGGACAACTGACCCATGTGCCCTGTTTTGCTCATGTCCTTAACTTGGTGGTGCAGCGGTTCTTGGGCAGGTACCCGGGCTTACAGGATGTCCTGAAGCAGGCCAGGAAACTCTGTGTGCATTTCCGACGGTCATATAATGCCAGTGCTCGGCTGGCAGACCTCCAAAAGGAATACAACCTGCCCAAGAACCGCCTAATCTGTGACATGCCCACCAGGTGGAACTCTACGTTGGCCATGCTGCAGCGGCTGCACACGCGGCAGAGGGCCATCAATGAGTATATGTGCCAATATGGCACCAGGACAGGGTCAGGGGAGCTTGTTTTTTTTTCCACACCAGTGGGCCATGATCAGGGATGCATGCACTGTCCTGACACCATTTGAGGAGGCCACGAGGATGGTGAGCAGAGACAGTGCATGCATCAGTGACACTGTCCCTCTTATCCACCTGTTGGAGCACACGCTGCGTGGAATAATGGTCAGGGCCCTTGAGGCAGAACAGAGGGAGAAAGAGGAGGACTTCCTTACCTCTCAAGGCCCTCTTTATCCAGACAGTGTTCCTGTTTGCCTGCCTATCACACAGGAAGACGACGAGGAGGAGGATTGTGTCAGCATGGAGGTGGAGCCCAGCCCTCAGCATCAGCAGCAGTCTTCAAGGGGTCAATTACAGTCCCAAGAAACCCATGGACTTGTACGTAGCTGGGACGAGGTGGCTGCAGGTCATGTCGTCCTCAGTGACCCAGAGGACTCCGCACCGAATGCCTCAGCAAACCTACGCTGTATGGCCTCTTTGATCCTGCAAATCCTGCGGAAGGATTCTCGTATTCGTGCTATCAAGGAGAGGTATCATACTGGCTGGCAACTATCCACGTTACAAGGGTAAGGTTGCGGAACTTATCTCGAGGGCGCAGAGGGAGCAGAAGATGAAACATCTTCGGGAGGCCTTGCAGAAAGGTCTGTGCAACGCGTTCCCAGAGACTGGGAGGTTACAAAATCCTGGCGCTATAAATTTTGCGTAAACCAATCACTATGCGCTTATTGCGATATTTTTTTTTTCTTACCAAAAATATGTAGAAGAATACATATCGGCCTAAACTGAGAAAACATATATTTTTAAAAAAAAAATTGGGATATTTATTATAGCAAAAAGTAAAAAAAAAAATTTTTTTTTCAAAATTTTCAGTCTTTTTTTGCTTATAGCGCAAAAAATAAAGCGCTCGATGGGACCAGTAACCAAATAACTTTTGGCAATTGTAGTGCTCAATATAGTTAATTTATTGGATGCAGAAATATATGCAGAAATATACGCCGTTTACGTAAGGCGTACGTCCGGCGTAAAGTTTTTCCACCTAAAGGAGGCAAAGGTATGGACCAGGGAACAGTCGTCGTATTTTACATTGTTTACGTAGGACTACGTGAATAGGGCTGGGCGTAGGTTACATCACGTCGTAGTCAGTGATTCGACGTATCTTATGGAGTATTTTAGACGTGATTCTGAGCATGCGCACTGGGATGCGTCCATGGTACGGCGCATGTGCCGTTCATTCGGGCCATCCTTTGCATGGGGTCACGGTTCATTTAAATGGATCACGCCCACCGTCCACCTACTTTGAATTAGGCGGGCTTACGCCGAATAGTTTACGTTACGCTGGCGCAACGTAGGGAGCTAGTGCTGTGTGAATACTCTGCTTGCCTCTCTGTGTTACGTCGGCGTAGCGCATATGAGATGTGCTACGCCGGCAGAAAGATGCGCCGATCTACCTGGATCTGGCCCTATATATATATGTCCCTCAATGACTGACAGTTTTAGCGCTTAATGACTATTGTTTTTTGCACAAAAAAAAAAAAGAGATGATCAAATACCACAAAAAAAAGCTCTATTTGTGGGAAAAAAAGGGCGTCAATTTTGTTTGGGAGCCACGTCGCACAACCGCGCAATTGTCATTCAAAGCGTGACAGTGCTGAAAGCTAAAAATTTACCTGGGCAGGAAGGGGGTGAAAATGCCCGGTATTGAAGTGGTTAAAATCACTGCTCCTGAAAAAAAAGCAGTTTTTAAAACTTTTTTTTGCATTGATACATGTCCCCTGGGGCAGGACACGGTTCCCCAAACCCATTTTAGAACAATAACTTGCATATTAGCCTTTAAAATTCGCACTTTGGATTTCTCCCATTCGAGTCCCATAGACTTTAACAGTGTTTGAATGTTCGGGAAAAATTTCAGTTTGTTCGCATGTTCTGGATGCAAACCGAAACAGGGGGTGTTCGGCTCATCCCTAGTCCCCATAGTATATGTCTTGCTATGAGGAGAACTGGCAGGAAAAAGGGGCAGACAGAGTCAGTGGGGGCCCCCAAAGAAGAGGTAAGGGCCTGCACTGTGCAATATCGTTGCACAGAGCAGGTAAGTAGAACCCCTTTTTTTATTTTAATTAAAAAAGGGCTTTTGGAATCACTTTAAGTGCATGCATTCTAAGTGATTAGTAAGTGCAACAGGAATTTATAAAATCTCACAGAGATCACAGTACTCTTCCTGATAATCCCTTGACATGCTTTTCTCTCCAGAAGAACTGAGCCATCTCTTCTTACTGGACTAAGATGCTAACTTTAGAGATGACACCAGGGCTCAAGTCCTGCGGGAACGCGTGGGAACGGAGTCCCTGCACTTTTTTCACAGCAGGAACGCAGTTCCCTTTGCAGGACTAGAGCCGCTCGAGCCAATCCTTCACTAAGCGGCGATGCCCAGCTCGAGTCACTGTCAGGGGCAAGCGAACCTTAGTAATCCTTTATGTTACTGGCCGCTTCCTGTATATGGATTCATCGGGTAGTGTGCAGGTATTCTGTCACTTCCTCGATGCCGCAATGTCTCCTGGGAGCTTTTGTCATTGTTCCCAGGAGACATTGCGGAGGTCTGCCGCGAGTTATGGCAGGATTTAGAAAGAACATGCTTAAAGTTCTTTCTAAATGCCACGATAACTCGCGGCAGACATGCGTTTTTTTGGGTGGGGGAGTGGATCTTGGGTGGGAGTTCCCACACTTTTTTCCCTAGGACTTGACCCCTGGATGACACAACACAATCATTTAAATCCTAGTGCCTGTGCAACTCCCCCTCCAACTAAGCACCCACCCAGGTGCATAATTACCTGTATCCTGCAGCTGTGGCTTCTTGCAAAAATTGTATATGCACTTTACACTATCTTTTGCTATGTTGCTATACATTGTGATATACAGTGCCTTGAAAGAGTATTCACACCCCTGGAACTTTCCTACTTTTTTGCATGTTACAACCAAAAATATAAATGTATTTTATTGGGATTTTATGTGATAGACCAACACTAAGTGGCACATAATTGTGAAGTGGAAGGAAAATGACAAAAGGTTTTCCAAATTTTTTACAAATAAATATCTGAAAAGTGTGGCGTGCAGTTGTATTCGGCCCTCTTTTACTCTGATACCCCTAACTAAAATCTAGTGGAACCAATTGCCTTTATAAGTCACCTAATTAGTAAATAGCGTCCACCTGTGTGCAATTTTAATCTCAGTATATATACAGGTGTTCTGTGAAGCCCTCAGAGGTTTCGTAGAGATCCTTAGTGAACAAACAGCATCCTGAAGGCCAAGGAACACACCAGATCAGGGAAGTTGTAGAGCAGTTTAAAGCAGGGCTAGGTTATAAAAAAAATATATCCCAAGCTTTGAACATCTCATGGGGCACTGTTCAATCCATTATTGGAATATTGAAAAAGTATGGCACAATTGCAAACCTACCAAGACATGGCAGTCCACCTAAACTGACAAGCCGGGCAAGGAGAGCATTCATCGGAGAAGCAGCCAAGAGGCCCATGGTAATTCTGGAGGAGCTGCAGAGATCCACAGCTCAGGTGGGAGAATATGTCCACAGAGCAACTATTAGTCGTGCACTCCACAAATATGGCCTTTATGGAAGCGTGGCAAGAAGAAAGCCCATTGTTGAAAGAAAGCTATAAGAAGTCCTGTTTGCAGTTTGCAGAAAGCCATGAGAGGGACAGAGAAAACATGTGGAAGAAAGTGCTCTGGTCAGATGAGACCAAAATTTAACTTTTTGGCCTAAAAGCAAAATATTATGTGTGGCGGAAAACTAACACTGCACATCACCCTGAACACACCATCTTCACTGTGAAACATGGTGGTGGCAGCATCATATTGTGGGGATGCTTTTCTTCAGTATGGACAGGGAAACTGGTCAGAGTTGAAAGAAAGCCATAAGAAGTCCTGTTTGCAGTTTGCGAGAAGCCATGTGGGGGACACAGCAAACATGTGGAAGAAGGTGCTCTGGTCAGATGAGACCAAAATTTACCTTGTTGGCCTAAAAGCAAAATGCTATGTGTGGCAGAAACAATAACACTGTACATCACCATGAACACACCATCCCCTCCATTAAACATGGTGGTGGCAACATCATGTTGTGGGGATGCTTTTCTTCAGCAGGGACAGGGAAGCTGGTCAATGATGATAGAAGATGGATGGAGCCACTGTAATGCCGCGTACACACGATCGGTTTTCCAGTCGGAAAAAGTCAGATGTGAGCTTTTGGGTGGGGATTTCCGACCGTGTGTATGCTCCATCGGACTTTTTCAGTCAGAATTTCCACCAGCAAAGGTTTGAGAGCAGGTTCTCTATTTTCCCAATGGAAAAAATTCCTAGCGAAAAAAACGTTCGTCTGTATGGATGGAATTCCGGCGCGCAAAAAAAAAAATGCATGCTCAGAATCAAGCAAAAGAGCCACACTGCCTATTGAACTACATTGATCTCGGCTCGTCTTACGTGTTGTAGGTCACTGCGTTCTTGACGGGCAGAATTTGGTGTGACCGTGTGTATGCAAGACAAGCTTGAGCAGAATTCCGATCGTGTGTACGCGGCATTAGAGTTTGTAAAATACTTCAGACTATGGCGGAGGTTCTCCTCCTAGCAGGACAGCGACCCTAAACATACAGCCAGAGCTACAATGGAATGGTTTAGATCAAAGCATATTCATATGTTAGAATAGCCCAGTCAAAGTCCAGCCCTAAATCCAACTGAGAATCTGTGGAAAGACTTGAAAATTGCTGTTTACAGACGTTCTCCATCCAATCTGACAGAGCTTGAGCTGTTTTGCAAAGAAGAATTGGCAAAAATGTCACTCTCTAGATCTGCAAAGCTGGTAGAGACATCCCCCCAAAAGACTTGCAGCTGTAATTGCAGTGAAATGTGGTTCTACAAAGTATTGACTTGAGGGGGGTTGAATACAAATGAACTTCACACTTTTCACAGATTTATTTATAAAAAAATATGAAAAACATTTATATTTTTCCTTCTACGTCACAATTATATGCCACTTTGTGTTGGTCTATCCTATAAAATCCCCAAAAAATAAATTTACATTTTTGGTTGTAACATGACAAAATGTGTATTTTCAAGGGGGTATGATTACTTTAAAGACATTGCTTCCATGTATAATTTGTACTTCTACTGTGCGTAAAGGTATGCATCCAAGTTCGTTCATTCAATACACCACCTTCTTTCTGTAGTGCAACAATTCTGCTTTAATGTTCCTTGCAGCGGCGGCCAGTCCATAAGGGGATATATTCGCTATTATCTTCTGGCTTCTCATCCCAGCCAATAAGGACAGGAGGCGAATCTTAAGACCAGATTAGCCAGGAGGAAAAGCCAGGGACGCCACAACCTGAAAGGTGGGGGGGGGGGTGTTAGCCACCATCTCAAAAAATGGAGCACCGGCCCACCACTGTTTCCTTGTCATAATGCAAGTCTATGGCTAATCACAGTTTTCTGACTCAACTGTTGCTTTGTGCAAAAGATTTACCTTTTAAGACTCAGTGGACAGTAAGGGAGGCCCGGAGCAAAAGACAGCAAAGACTAGCAGAGGGCCGGGCATGACAGAGTGTCTAGTGACACAGGAAGGGTTAAGCAAAGGGGGTTGGAGGTAGGAAGAGCAGGATTGGTGTAGAGAGGGGCGGGGGAGTTAGAAGGATCAAGTTCAGAGGAGCGGCAGGATTGGCTGGGAGTAGCAGGGGAGTTACCCTATAAAAGGGTGGGGCGGGGCCAGGCGGGCACTTGCAGTCAGGAGAGCAACGAGGAAGCAGCTTTTCCTCCTGCTCTCACACAGACAAAATGGCGTCCGTCGACCTCGTGCTCGCACGCTTGCGGGCCGAGGCAGCTCATCGGGGCACAGACTGGCTAGAGAGGCGTGCTGCAGAATGGGTCGCGGACCAGGCGGGCGGATCGGGAGGATCGGGCGGCGGTGAGTTGACCCCACGCGGGCGGAGGTCGCGGCCTCCGGCCCGCTATTCCCCGGGGCCCTCATCCAGGACTGCAAGGGGGGCCCGGAGCCCCCCGGGGAGGCGGTCGGCCCCCCCGCCGAAGCGGGTGACCAGAAGCGGGACGGGGGGGACAGAGCAGGACGCACGCCGCCGACCTCCGTCGGTGGGCGGGGCCACGGGCCGTACCGGCGCCGCTTACCCAAATGCGGGCGGTGGGGGGGGGACACCTTCTCCTTCTGCGGCAGGAACGGGGGCTTCAAAGGGGAAAAAGAAGGCCTCAGACCCACCTGGCACGGCCGTGGGGCCCTCTACACGTGGGGCCGGCGGTTCCGCGGGTGGGCGGGGCTCGGAGCGGGGGGCATCAGGCAACGCGGAGTCATCGTCGGGTGGTCTGCCTGCTGCAGCAACGCGGGGCAGAGGAACAGCAAAAGGCCGGCCGGAACGGAGGGGGGACTCCGGGGCCTCCAGGTCATCTTCTCCTGGGGGACTGTCGGCCGCACCGATCCCAGTCGGGGAGGACAGGTCGGAAGGTGTGCCATCGGAAGACGAAGATGGTGAACCGGAGAGGGAGTCAGCGGTGGAAATCCAGTCTACGGCAGCGGGGGCGTCTCCCGGCAGGCCTGGTAAGTCCACTACTTTACATGTATCCTCTTTAGCTGACGCATTGTGTGAATTGTTGGGAGTGGGGAGGGGGGGGGTTCCAGCACCTCCGCCGCCAGTGGCGGTGGCTGCACCGGTGGTGGCGGGCGTTGCGCCTGCCGCCTCTGGGGCTGACGCCCTGTTGACGGAATTGGTGGGAGGCCTCAAGGAGCTTTTGGGCCGGGTGGCTGCTGTACAGGGCCCTTCGCCACAGGTGGCTCCGTGGGCACCTGTGGCTGTGGGCGCGACTGGGGGTGATGCTCCGGCCGGAGGGGGGGTTGCGGCTTCGCAGCTTCCCCCGGTGGCCCCAGTGGCAGGACAGGTGGGGACGGGAAAAGACAAGTCAGGGGGGGCCCCGGAGGTGGTGACTCGTTCCGATCTGGTACGTATTGCGGATGCGGCAAGGGGCGAGGTTTATATATGCTACGAGTGTCCTCTGGGGGGTCATTTAAAGCAGGAGGTGAAGGAAAAAATTTACAAGAGCGAATATGTGGAGATATTCTCCCTGTTGCCGTTGGAGAAATTCAACCTCGATAGGGTGAAGCCGGATGATTCTAAAAAGGAGGATGAGGAGAAGAGGCGGTATAGGTTGATTCCGCGCACTTTCGTGAACTGGCTCCAGGCGTTCGCCATTATGGCTAGCGTCGTTGGCGAAAAGAACCCAGAACATTGCTCGGCGTTGTTCGGGTACATGGATTCAATTGGGGAGGCGCATCGGGTGTACGGGGGGTCGGCTTGGCTCAGGTACGATGAGCAGTTTCGGCAACGGCGGGCAGTTAGGCCCTCTCTGCGCTGGGATCAGAAAGATATCAGCCTCTGGATGCGGCTCATGTCGGCGGCTAAGGCCCCGGCGCAGTCTTTTCACGGGGGGGGCCGGGGGTACATCCTCCTCAGGACCGTCGGCCGGTAAGAAGTGGGGAGTTTGCTGGCAGTTCAATGAGAACGCCTGCAAATTCGGAGGATCATGTAAATTCAAACACGAGTGCTCAGGGTGTGGGGGCTCCCACCCCGCGGCCAAGTGTTTTAAAAAGGGAAAGCGTGCCGGTGACGCTGCTCAAAAAAGGGACGACTCCGGTGAAGGGGGAAAGGATGCTACCTTTCCTAAGTAGGTACCCAGACAAGGCAGCGGCAGAACTATTGTCCTCGGGGTTCAGGGACGGTTTCAAGATACCGTGTTCGCTGGCGGTGGTGCCGCCGGTGGCACGAAATTTGAAATCGGCTCTCCTTAATCCGGGGGTGGTGGGGGAAAAGTTGGGCAAGGAAGTGGCACTAGGACGGATGGGCGGGCCGTTTGCAGCCCCGCCCTTGCCGGAGCTGGTGGTGTCTCCGTTGGGGGTGGTGCCTAAGAAGGAACCGAACAAATTCCGTCTTATTCACCACCTGTCATTCCCAAAAGGGGGTTCGGTCAACGACTTTATCGATCCGGAGGCTTGCACGGTGTCCTACACGTCGTTTGATGCGGCGGTACGGTGGGTGCGGAGGTACGGACGGGGGGCCTTAATGGCAAAGGCGGACATCGAATCCGCCTTCCGGTTGTTGCCGGTGCATCCTGACTGTTTTAGGCTGTTGGGATGTTGCTGGCAGGGCCAATACTATGTTGACCAGTGCCTACCCATGGGCTGCTCCATTTCCTGCGCACTGTTTGAGACATTCAGTTCCTTTTTGGAATGGGTGGTCAGGGATGTGTCGGGCCTGGACTCGATCATTCACTATCTGGATGACTACCTCTGCGTGGGGCCGCCTTCCTCTGGTGTGTGTGCGACTCTACTGTCAACGTTGCAGCACATTGCGGGACGTTTTGGCGTGCCCTTGGCGGCTGACAAGACGGAAGGCCCCACGACGGAGATTAGTTTTCTGGGTATAGTGATCGATTCAGAAGTAATGGAGTGCCGTCTTCCCAGGGATAAGCTCGAGGCCTTGAAAGCGGAAGTTAGAGAGTTTCAGGGCTTGCGGAAGGTGCAGCTGAGGACTTTACAGTCACTGCTGGGAAAACTTAATTTTGCCTGTAGGATCATTCCCATGGGCAGAATATTTTGCCGGCGGCTGTCGGCGGCTACGGCGGGGGCGAAGGCCCCCAATCATTTCATTCGTTTGTCTAAGGAGCATCGGGAGGACTTGAAGGTATGGTATGAGTTCCTGACATCCTACAATGGCAGGTCGATGTGGCTGTCCAGTCCGGTGAGTAACTTCGACGTGGAACTGGTAACGGACGCGGCGGGGTCCACGGGCTATGGGGCTTTCTTCAAGGGGCAGTGGAGCGCAGAGCCTTGGCCGAGGTCTTGGGTGGAGGCAGGCTTTCTCCGGAACCTGGTGCTGCTGGAACTTTTTCCAGTGGTGTTGGCCATTGAGCTTTGGGGGGAGGCCTGCAGCAACCTAAAACTCCGGCTGAACTGTGACAACATGGGAGTGGTCCAGGTAGTGAACCGCATGTCCGCGTCGTCACAACCGGTCATTCGGCTCATGCGGCATTTAGTGTTGAGGTGTTTGCAACTGAACATTTTCATTTATGCCGTGCATATCCCGGGCGTCGAGAACACGCTGGCTGATTCATTGTCTCGTTTTCAGTGGGACAAGTTCAGAGAGCTGGCCCCGGCCGCGGAGGCTGTCGGGGTCCCGTGCCCAGGCTGGATTTGGGAGCTGGCGCTGGATTAGCCGCCTCGTGGATTAAGCGGTCCGTTAGCACGGCCACATGGTCGGCCTACGCCAAGGTATGGAAGGAATGGTTGGAGTTGGGTGCCGAAGCTGGGGTCGTGAGCGGGGGGCCAGAGGAGCGGTTGCAGGTAATTTATTTTGTATCCAGGAACATGGAGCTAGGCGTGTCCGTGCCCTCCATTGAGAAAAAGTTGGCGGGTTTAGCGTTCTTTTTTAAACTGATGGGGGGGGTGGACTGGACCAAGGACTTCTGGGTCAGACAGGCAGTGAAGGGCTACAGGAAAGGTCGTAAGGTGCAGGATGCCAGGAGGCCGATCTCTTTTGCCAATTTGGTAGGTATCAGGGGGGCCTTGGACGGGGTGTGCACGGGGCAGTATGAATGCCTGTTATTCGCGGCGGCTTTCTCGCTGGCATTTTACGGCGCGTTCCGCATCAGTGAATTGGTTAGCCCTTCCCGCATGAGGGCTGGGGGGCTGATGAGGGAGGATGTGTGGATATCGGAGGATAAGGTGGGTATTCGATTGCGCAGATCAAAAACCGACCAGAGGGGCAGGGGGGTGGACGTGGTTCTTTTTTCCCTGCCGGGGGCCAGAGTATGTCCGGTGGCATCGGTCAAGGCATTTTTGGGGGTCAGGCCGGAATTAGGCGGGCCGTTGCTTAGGCACGAAGATGGGTCTTTCTTGTCAAAGTTCCAATTTGTGGCGGTTTTTCGCAGTTGCTTACAAGAAATGGGCTTGGACAAGTCCGAGTTTTCGTCTCACTCCTTCCGTATCGGGGCGGCTACCGAAGCTGCCAGGTGCGGGATGAACGAGGCGGCAGTACGGAAGATCGGGAGGTGGGAATCACGGAGGTTCCGGTCATACGTGCGGCCTCAGTTGGTGGTTGGTTAATGGGGAAGGGAGTGATGAAAAAGGGGGGGGCTTTTGCTAGGGTTGGTGTTCGTTGGTGAGCATTGTGGATTGTTTATTTCATTTCAGATGGAGGGACTACACGCCTCGTCTGGATTTTCGGACATTCGTACGTTTGCTGGGGGGCAAGAAGGGCTGATGAGAAGCCGGAAGGCAGGCAGCTGGGTATTTCCAGGAAGGAAGCGGTTTTGAGGTGGCTGGGGATACCTGGGATGATGTGGGGTAGGGTGCTACCAGAGGTCGAGAGGTACGCCCGACTGGACAGGCCCCCCGATGTTCTGGTTATACACGCGGGGGGGAATGATTTTGGTGTGCGAAAAATCAGGGCTCTGATTACGGACATCAAAGCGGACTTTGAGCGGCTGCGAGCGGCCTTTCCGGGGACGGTGCTGGTGTGGTCGGAAATTGTCGCCCGCACACAGTGGCGCAAGGCTCGGTCAGTTACAAGGCTCAACAGAGCCAGGACTCGGGTTAACCGGGTGGTGGGTAAATTTTTGGCACGCCTTGGGGGGCTAGTGGTACGCCACCAGGAATTGGAGACTAATGTAGGCATGTATCTGAGGAGGGACGGGGTCCATCTGACGGATGTGGGGATTGCGCTGTGGTCGATGGGGATTCAAGAAGGGATCCAGAGAGCGTTGAGGTTGGGTGGGGGCCCTTAAAGGTGGAGGTGTCATCCTTTCGGGCTGTGGCGGTTAGTTCTGTTGGTCCTTTATGGTGGCAGTAGAAAACGTGTGAAAACGGGGGTGGGGGGCTCATCAATATGATGGGCCCCTTAAGTGTATCCCAGCGAAAGGTTAGTTGGGATACTGTAACGTTTGCACTGCGGGCGGGGGTTGTCTCCGAGCGTACTACACGGACTGGAGGCCTAAAAGTTTAATGTTTGCTCGCAGTGCATTGTTCATCTGGTTTATGGTAAAATGGTGGAGAATGGGTGTGCTGCCAGAAAGGACCAACAGAGTGGGGGTTTATTGTATGTCATTGATGTTGGATATTTACTGTTTCATTTAAGTTGGAGTTTTTATTGCAATTTATGTTTTAATAAAATAGGCTGTTGTGGCCAGTTTACTCCAAAGCAAAGGTGTGGTCTCTTTACTATATAGTAAGTGGGGGACAATTAAGGGGTGGAGTACATGGGGTCTCAACGGTCGAAGGTTATTGTGTCATATCTGGACTACACTAGTCAAGGGAGGCCCGGAGCAAAAGACAGCAAAGACTAGCAGAGGGCCGGGCATGACAGAGTGTCTAGTGACACAGGAAGGGTTAAGCAAAGGGGGTTGGAGGTAGGAAGAGCAGGATTGGTGTAGAGAGGGGCGGGGGAGTTAGAAGGATCAAGTTCAGAGGAGCGGCAGGATTGGCTGGGAGTAGCAGGGGAGTTACCCTATAAAAGGGTGGGGCGGGGCCAGGCGGGCACTTGCAGTCAGGAGAGCAACGAGGAAGCAGCTTTTCCCACCCTCCCTCCCTTATTGCATTACCAGTTGTTGCCGGTGTTTTTTCTTTTGCAGGTACGGTGTTGGACGGTCGTCACGACAGCTGGGTTGGCGGTTAGTTCTGTTGGTCCTTTATGGTGGCAGTAGAAAACGTGTGAAAACGGGGGTGGGGGGCTCATCAATATGATGGGCCCCTTAAGTGTATCCCAGCGAAAGGTTAGTTGGGATACTGTAACGTTTGCACTGCGGGCGGGGGTTGTCTCCGAGCGTACTACACGGACTGGAGGCCTAAAAGTTTAATGTTTGCTCGCAGTGCATTGTTCATCTGGTTTATGGTAAAATGGTGGAGAATGGGTGTGCTGCCAGAAAGGACCAACAGAGTGGGGGTTTATTGTATGTCATTGATGTTGGATATTTACTGTTTCATTTAAGTTGGAGTTTTTATTGCAATTTATGTTTTAATAAAATAGGCTGTTGTGGCCAGTTTACTCCAAAGCAAAGGTGTGGTCTCTTTACTATATAGTAAGTGGGGGACAATTAAGGGGTGGAGTACATGGGGTCTCAACGGTCGAAGGTTATTGTGTCATATCTGGACTACACTAGTCATGGAAACTTGCTGTCTTGACAGGCTCCACA